>NW_027179759.1:90000-96230 GCF_036669935.1 Montipora foliosa
GAGGCCCCACAACTATAACGAAAATAACAAATATAACGAATATAGCGAAAATAACAAAGGAAACAAGCCACACCAGCAAGAATAACAATTCTTGAAGCAAGAAAAGGTAGGAGGCCCCACAACTATAACGAAAATAACAAATATAACGAATATAGCGAAAATAACAAATGAAGCAAACAGCAGCATCAAGAATAGCAATTCTTCAAGCAAGAGAAGGCAAGGGGTCCCCACAAGTATAACGAAAATAACAAATAAAACGAATATAGCGAAATGATAACAAATAAAGCAGACAGCAGCAGCAAGAATAACAATGCTTCAAGCAAGAGAAGGCAAGGGCGTACCACAAATATAACGAATATAGCGAAAATAACAAAGGAAACAAGCCACACCAGCAAGAATAACAACTCTTCAAGGCAAACAAGGGAAGGGGGCCCCACAAATATAACGAAAATAACAAATATAACGAATATAGCGAAAACAACAAATGAAGCAAAGAGCAGCATCAAGAATAACAATGCTTCAAGCAAGAGAAGGCAAGGGGGCCCCACAAATATAACGAAAATAATAAATATGACGCATATAGCGAAAATAACAAAGGAAACAAGCCAGCGCAGCAAGAATAACAATTCTTAGAGGGAAGGGAAGGGGGCCCGACAAAAATAATTTCGATGTTAAAAACCTTTTTACGCGACATTTGATGATAACTTATTTCCGTAAAGGTTAACTTGATTATGTCTTTGTCTTTCATATAAATAACCAGGCAGCAGGACTTTGCGCCATTATAATGAGCTTGTGTACATATTTTTAACGACGGGCGACAACCGAGTACGCCAATTATTTTCCATTCGCCACGTTATTTGTATCATAGACGACTTTGCCTTACAAAAACAAGGCGACAAAAGGAAGACAATAGAAGAGCTCATACATACTATTGAATCATTTTTGCGATTGTGTTCATACTCGTTTGCGCGTGATTTGTATGCAGGTTTTTGCGTATATTTGGTTCGCTTATCGCCGAGTTGCGGGAAAAAGATAAGGGCATGATAAAACACCAATAACGATGTTGCTAAGTGCAAAGCTGGCACTAGTGGCTTAGAAATGGAAAACTACACTACTTTGCAAATGCTATCATGTAATGGACTTCGTAAGGATTGGAATGAACGCAGCGTCCGTAAGTGACGAATTTCGTATGTTGCTAAAACGAGTTACATTGACGTTTGAAATTTCCGAACAAAGTAGTTATACAACGGTGCATGGAGAAGACACAAACAAACAAACAAAAAAAACAAGGAGAAAAGAAAGAGAGAAAAAGCACCTTCACGCACGTCAAACATTTTAATATGAACCCTTCTTGGGAGTAATTGAAGAATACCCTGTCACTCGAGCAAAGTTCTGCCTAGTCGGCTACGCGGTACGCGAAAACTAATAAATTCAAGTTGAAGTATGTAATGTATTCAAGTCAAAATCAATTGCGAATTGAAAATGGCTAGGCTTAGAGGCTGGCTACGCGGTACGCAGTGAGATAATCCCGTGAAAAGTGTAATTAACCAAACCGGAATTGAAAGCTAAAATGTTAAGAGAGTGCTTAGGCCTAATCACTGAAACGAGCGCTTAGGCTTAATCTGTGAACGAGTGCTATTTTGTTCACACGAACTCGTGAAAAGTGTAGTTAACCGAACCGTACAATGAAAGCTAAAATGTTAAAGAGGGTTTACGCCTAATAACTGAAACGACTTAAAACGAGTATGGACAATGTGCGCGCTTGCGAGCCGTGCGAGCCATGGCTGTGAACCATTCGAGTCCATATTCGAGTCAACATGCGAGCAATTCGACTTAACATGCGAGCCACGCAGTTACTGAAAGCGCAACAATTTAAAATGGGTGCTTAGAGTTAAATACTGTTAATCACCACTATTTGCATAATTTGGAGTGTGATCGAAGATCGGACACCGGGTGTCTCAAAGATCTCAATTCAGTTTGCATTAGAACTGCGTCCTATCGAACGCAGTAAGGGCCACGTTATAAGCCACTGCACCAAACTAAAAACTTTGTAGTTCGTTGTAGGTGTTATTGGCGAACTGTATTAATTAATGTGCCCTTTGTGTTTATTATCAAGGAGTACTTACATTGCGTCCTGCCAAAATAATTCCCGCTACATCACTGATGAAGTCCGGCTAACATTACTTATTTCTGTTTATTCATTCACCAACTCTTTAAGGATTAACAAAAGCAATACGCAACATTGCGAAATAACAGAACCAATAATCCAATAAATTTAGCATACAGAATTCCAGGAGTGATCATTATACAATGCAACTCGGAGATAAGCGAACCAAATATACGCCAAAAACTTGGGTACAAATAACGCGCAAACGAGCGTCAACACAAATGCAAAAATGATTCATTAGTATGTATAAGCTCTTCTATTGTGTCGGTTGTCGGCCCGTTATTAAAAATATGAACACAAGCTTATTATCAGGGCACAAAGTCCTGCTGGCTGGTTATTTTTATGAAAGGCAAAGACGTCATCAGGTTAACTTTTAGAGAAATAAGTTATCAACAAATGTCGCATAAAAGCTTTTTAACATTGAAATTATTTTTGTGGAGCCCCCTTCCCTTGTCTGCCTTGAAGAATTGTTATTCTTGCTGCTGTGGTTTGCTTCCTTTGTTATTTTCGCTATATTCGTTATATTTGTTATTTTCGTTATATTTGTGGGGCCCCCTTCCCTTGTCTGCCCCTAAGAATTGTTATTTTTGCTGCTGCCGGTTGCTTGCTTTGTTATTTGCGCTAAATTTGTTATTTTCGTTATTTTTGTTATATTTGTAGGGCCCCCTTTCCTTGTCTGCCTTGAAGAATTGTTATTCTTGCTGCTGTCGTTTGATTCACTTGTTATTTTTGCTATATTTGTTATTTTCGTTATTTTTGTTATATTTGTAGGGCCCCCTTCCCTTTTCTGCCTGTGTGGCTCGCTTGATTTGTTATTTTCGTTATTTTTGCTATAATTGTTATTTTCGGTATTTTCCTTAGCACAGTTGTTATATTTGTCATTCTTGTTATTCTTGCTGCTGCCGTTTGCTTGACTTGTTATTTTTGCTATATTTGTTATTATCGTTTTTTTTGTTATATTTGTAGGGCCCCTTTCCTTGTCTGCCTTGAAGAATTGTTATTCTTGCTTCTGCCCTTTGCTTCATTCGTTATTTTTGCTATAATTGTTATTTTCGGTATTTTCCTTAGCACAGTTGTTATATTTGTTATTCTTGCGACTGCGTGCATTTCTGGACATAAGTGTTGGTGGCCGAGAGCTCCTCCACTGCTTTTGTCAGAGATGCCTCAAAATTCGGATTGACAAGAACAACTCGAACCACGTTCTCGCTCCCCCAGTCCTCGGCGTATTAAGAAACAGACATAATAATGCTACAAGAACCGGCAACAACTGGACTCATAAAGCATAGTGCAGTTCCACGTATGGTCGCGCTGTTTAGTTTTCTGCAAAGGTCCCTCTGCTTGAATCATCCTTGCCCAAACGTTGTAGGAGTGTAATTTAGCTTTTAATTGCAGCTTCTTATATACGTTGCAAGAAAAGATGTCAACTTTAATTTTCTTACCTAGGTGTACATACTTTACCGCATAACATTACAATTTTCCGACCGATCTCGGCACTGATTGACTTGAACAGAAAAAGGACGGGCAACTTTTGTTTGGAAAACCAAGAACATCTAATTTGGTTTCGAAATATTTTGGAGAAGTGAGGAGTCTTACAAAGATGCCAACGCCAATTTTTGTTACTCGCCTCATTCAGCAAAAAGAAGGGGTGACGTGGTCGGCTTACCTTTCCTAACATGCTAGAACGCGGTATTGCCAACGATATTAAAGAACGATTGTATTGGAAAAAGCGTTTTCTTCTGTGACCAATATACAAAAGAAATTAAACTAAAAGAAAGAAGTGATTTTGTGGCCTGACTTCCACGTTTTAGTACGTCCAATAATAATAATAATACATAATAATAATAATAATTAATAATAATAATAATAATAAATAATAAATAATAATAATAATAATAATAAATGATAACAATAATAATACTATTTATACATCCGCTAAATCCGCCTTTTCCATCTTTTCCGTTTAAAATATAGGAGGTTTATTGAAGCTTATTTCCGTGAAATCCGCTAAATCCGTAAAATCCGATGTTTAACCTCATGCATGTTGACCATGCGCATTTGGCATCATTCCTTTCGTTTTGGTGGATTTCCCGGGAAATTCCGGATATTGACTGGATATTGATGGTTTCACCCAGTTCTTTTCAGTTTAATAGTCCAGTAATTTTCAGTTTGATAGTTAGTGATATTCTTGTTACCATTCTCTCTCAAGCTATAACTGAAGAGGAAGAGGAAACGATCTCTCTCTCTCTGTCTGCTCATTGCAGTCAATGGCTGGATTCCAACAAAAATGGCAGGAATCGCTTCTTCGTGCGAACTTAAAAATGGCATTTAAAATCCTGCTTGATTCCCACACTATGTTATTTTTGCAGGAAACACTTACAGTATCTGTCATTAAAAGTAAATTAAAAGTGTAGCTATGGCAAGTATGCATGCAAGTGTCGGGTTACAAAATCTGTCAACTCTTTTTTTTTGATGACATTTCGTGATATTTTCTCGAAAGCAATCAATTTCTTCTATTTTAAAATCAGCGATACGTGCTGTCTAACCGTTTTGAGGCAGATGTGCTTTGGCTGTGGACTATAACCACTTTCAACAACTGGATAGGAGGCATAATGGCTCTTTCGAGTACGGCCATTTCTAAAGCTGCCCTGCTCGCTTTAATTTCCACCTTCACTATAGTGGGTAACCTCACAGTAAGCATCGTCCTCATAAAATATCGAAGGCTCCTTCTTAAAAATCGCCCAACGTATCAGTATATTTTGAATTTGGTATTTTCCGATTTGGTCCGTTGGTCTTTTGACGATGCCGTTTGAATTTATCAGTGTTCTTCACAATGAATGGATCTTTGGACGAACTGTGTGCAAAATGATCGAATTCATTCAAATTGCCGCTTCAGGAACAACTGTTTTCAGTCAAGCGTTGATCGCATTCGATCGATACCGCAGTTTAGCTCGTCCATACCTGCCGAAGACGGAGACCAGATTTGTGAGGAAAATGATTCTGATGTCGTGGATCATCCCCCGCCTTTGTCTCGAGTCCTTATCTATACATGTTTGAGATATCACATGTGGATTCCAAGATCCTCTGCATTCCAAATGCCATTCCGATTAAGTGGCTGGATACAATTTACGAGGCATTGGAATTTGTAATTGGTATGTTTCTAACCTTTCTTGGCTTTTTGTTGGTGCTATTTTCGCGTGGCCCGAATGTTTTCGTGGGAGCCCATTGGTATCACCAGACAGCGTTTTTGTACCCGTCAGCTTTCTGTTACTTTCAAGAAAAAAAAACGAGTGACCCGAACCGCAGGCTTGGTTGCAGTGACTTTTACTGTGTGCTGGCTTCCGACCAGTATTAACTTCGTGCGAGTTGTGTCGGGTACAGACCGTGTCCACAGCGGACACCTTTTGCACCAAATAGCCATTTTTTGCGCATTTTTAAATGGGGCCATTAACCCGATTGTCCTACTGTGGCTTCGATAGGAACATTAAAGAAACATTGAGTCTTCGCCAACTAGCTATTTGCAAATTCGACGATGACATTAGAAATTCAAGAAAAGTATCCGGCAGAAAACGCACATCAGCACCAAGTTACCCATGATTGAAGTTGGAGATTAGATTATCACTTGCAGAAATGAAATTTCGCCACAACCGTCAATCCTGAACACAAAATACAGCACACGATTTGGAGTTTCATCATGTAGACACTTATAAAATCATTTTGATATAAAAGAAGAACAATGGCTGGGCGTTGTGCACGACAGCTCAATACAAACAAAACGGAGCAGGCGGTTCAAAACTATGGATCAATAAGTTCTGAAAAAACTATTTAAATTTATTGCACAAAGTTTTTCGTGCATCATTTACCCTGTTGCCGGTAAAATTCGTTTTTACCTACAATCCTCGTCACATTAGTTTGGCACGCAACTGATATCCTCTGCTCTCCCAATGTGGAGGGAATGATTGCACCTAGAGAGATTGTGTTCCACAGCAATTTTGAGAGGTGTTAAAAGAAATGGAATTTGTTTCACAGGAAACCAATGTATAGATAGATCTCTGGTGTCCTGGAG
>NW_027179760.1:0-10000 GCF_036669935.1 Montipora foliosa
TTAAAGGTATTTCTGTCCTGTTTGTCTTTAATCTTCTTTACTCGTCATGGCAAGCGCCACCAGCTCCAAAAAAGCCGTGGCATTCCTAAGCTTTCCTTCTCAACATTTACGAAATTAGGGCCTCGTGCCAATCGACATCAGCATAACTTTCTCTTCCTTCCAATTAAAAATAAATTGTTGCAAGTTACATAGCGAATATACGAAAAGACACCACTCAAGGGAATGGTAACAATGAAGAGAAACCAGATAAAAGCGGAGCCATCCAGTTGGCCCCATTCACCAATGTAACACTAAATGAGATTCAGAAGTCGGAGATAAGAGAGATGGCAGCATCGCCCATACAAATCCTTTTCTGACAGATGGACTGCTCTTTCCTACTTCCAACAGGGCCCAGCGCCAGCCTTAAGCAATGACAAAGAAACCGAGATTACACGAGTGTTTTTAATGTTCTGGAAGACGGACTCAATCAAATCGAGCTTGTTGAAAGTGATGCAAATGTTCCAAATCAACAACATAACGTTACCTCTTATTTGGTGACCATTTTTTCAATATTGTGCGACGCAATGTGGCAAAATTTTGCTTTCTGTATGTGTTAAACGTGTTTGTTAGAATTGCTAAGACCAACCTTAACAGGCAATAGCTAGTTGTGATCCAGCCTATTGCCAGATTGACTGAGCTGTTTTGATTTCGGTTCGGCCATATTGGACGAGAGGGCGCAAGATCGTAGGTTGGGAGTGACCGAAACGTAAAATGGAGGGGCGACTAGTTCAATATTGCAACCGTATATTTCCGAAATAACACCGTAATGAGCAGAATCACGATAGAATCAATCCTTTAAATAATGCCGCCAGTAGCAGACGTTGAATAAGACAAAACCTAAAGGAAATAAGAACCGACAAATGTAATCAATAATCTTCGCTATCTGGCATCGTCTGCATCCTTTTATAGCTTCAGCGTACTTCCCAGAAGGAGCATGCTCACTGTACTTTTTCATCATGTGTTTCTCAGCATCTTTCTCGGGCAGCAAAGGAATTTTTCTATTAAATCCCCTGGCCTTCGGAATCACAGTTTCGCTGTTACTTAGGAATCTTTCAAGTATAACTACCTGCCGTTTTTTCAGACATTAATGGTTTGCCACCGTTGGCTTCTGTTAACATCTCCTGCAAGATATAAAGAGGAGGAAAATTTTGCGTGTCATGAATTGATCTATGTGTCATAATAATAATAATAATAATAATAATAATAATAATAATAATAATAATAATAATAATACACGTTTGAAGAAAGAGCAGGTGAGGTGGGACACCATTCATTTTTAAAGGATAGCATGAAGTATGCAGCAGAGCTCGGTCTTGGCCTGGACCTTGAGCACCCGTCACCCTGTATCACCCAGGGGGGAGTAACAATCACAGACAAGAAGATCAAAGTTGCCTTGAAGGAACTGTAGAAAAGCAGAATACACAGGCTGTGAGGGAAGAGAGGTGGCAAGGAAAGCTACACACAAGTAGGTGGGAGGAT
Source organism: Montipora foliosa (assembly GCF_036669935.1). Taxonomy (NCBI): domain Eukaryota; kingdom Metazoa; phylum Cnidaria; class Anthozoa; order Scleractinia; family Acroporidae; genus Montipora; species Montipora foliosa. The sequence goes on from NW_027179760.1 coordinate 1,519, forward strand.
GTAAGTCTGAGTAAGGCAGACTGCTTTGCTTGGCTTAAGGACTGGACGTTGTGTCCGTCTAACACCGTTGCAGGAGTGATCGAGCTCTACGAGCAACTATTGCCAACACGAATATATTCAGTCACAAGGTGCGAGCCCGACCAGCTACTGAAGTGGCATGTAGGCTATGCAGTAGATCAGCAGAAACAGTTCAGCATATTCTAGCTGATGTCCCACCTTGTCCCAGAACAAGTACTTGGAAAGGCACAATAACGCCTTGAAGATCCTGTTCTTCGAGATCCTGAAGGACGCAAACCTTATTGACAAAGTCCCACCATTGTTCTCCCAAGTAAAACCCAAACCGGTAAATGAAAACGACCAGTTTCAAGCCTACTGGGATGTCCCGCTCTATGCTGAGCACACCGAGGTGAGAGCAAACAGAATCGATGCCCGTTTTAATCGACCACCAACAGGAGAAGGTGATAACACTAGAGATGAGCTGTCCATGGATTGATAACCGAACAAGTAAGGAAGAGGAGAAGACAGCCAAGTATGCCCCCCTAAGATGGGAAATAAAGCGACAGTACCCTGGGTACGATGTGCAACAATACAACATCATTATTGACGTGCTAGGTGGATGGTCCACAAACATGGAGGGGGGAATGAGGAATTTACTCGGGTCAAGAGTGAGAACTAAAGGAGTCCTGCTAAAGATGCAGAATCGGTCTTATCAAGCTCTCTTAATATTGCCCGCACTTTTAAAGTAATCACATAAACTTTACGAGCAATATAACACGAATTTCATTTCAGCAAAGGATTTCATTGTAAAAAAAAATGTATTATTATTATTATTTTTTTATTATTATTCATTTTTTTTTTAAATTTTAGCAATCACTTATTTTATATTTTCACATAGTTTAATAGATTTAAGTGGATAATACTTTTAGAAAGATATTTGTAAATAGGACTTGAACATGGTGTTTTTAAGGAGCTCCTGGGTTACGATTAACGCCCCAGGTAGCTTTAAGGTATTGACATTCAAAAGTTTCAAACTGTCATACATAATAATAAAGTTTATATGACAATAATTTTTATATGTCAATCATTGTCATATAATTTTATATGACAATGATAATTTAATGTGAATAAGCACTCTAATAAAATAATAATAATTACAATTCAATTTCTATTGTACGTTTTGCGATTTGATTTCTTGATAAAAAGATAGTGTTACCTATTCAATAAAATCTACTATTTACAATGAGAATAGAAAAATGTAATAAAAATATGTTTCACGGAAAAAAAGGGCCTAAAATAATATATACATAAAAAGAAATTATAAAATTGAGCTGAATAATAATAACAATTATAATTATAATTATTGTAATTGTAATTGTAATTGTAATTGTAATTATTATAATTTAAGCAATTGTCTCTTGAGAGATGCCAAATGGGATTCGAACCCAGGGCCTCTGCAATGCCTGCGCAATGCTCTACCAACTGAGCTTTGAAGCGTCTCAGTTTGGAGCAGGTAAATTTGTTGGGCTCATGTGTTCCCGTGAAAGGACTTGATAAATAAAATGAAGTGGCGTTTGAGGATCAGTTACATACAGTTCATTTCATTAACAAAATAAAATATCAAGTGAAGCTATGATCCTCGCAGTTATGAACGCCATTTTTGTAATTGCGTAGAAAAGCCTGGTAAATTCAAGACTTCAACGGGATTTGAACCCGTAACCTCGCGATACGGGTGCGACGCTCTTGCCGACTGAGTTATGAAGCCACTGATGTTGGGAGCTGGTCATTTGTGCGTTCTTGTGTTCCCGTGAAGAATGAATCAACGATGAATTGATATATGAAATGCCACAAGTCGACCTTACGAGAATCCCAGGAGAAAATGTTTTGACGAGCGAAGCGTGATTTTTCGGACGCGAAGCAGATGAGCAAGCAACTTGTCTGGCTTGCAAGGTTTTCAATTGCGTTTTCGCGCCAAGAAGGGGATGAGGTCATTCGCTAGTTCTGCACTTGAATGACGCAATCCGACGAAAACAATCGAACATGTCTTTTTCTCCGAAATCGAAAGAGGACATTTGTTTACTTTAAGCTAAAGACATCAGAAACAAAGACGAGGTAAAAAGAAAGCTTATTTCAATCTTAAGTGGTCGCTTGGAAAGGAGATCTCCAGTGGAATCCTGCAGCTACTACTTTGACAATGTTATGACGAAATTCATGATCAATAACAGGACAGACGCACAAAAAACTGACATCAATTTGTTAATTATCATAACTTCACTTCATTTCATATCCGCAGCTTAATATATGATCCATTTCATATATCATTTCATAGTCAAAATTAAATATGTTAGTTATGTGGGGATAAGTAAGTTACCTCATTAGTTTCATCAGGCTCAAGTTCAAAACCAACGGGTAACTCATTCCCATCGTTCTTGTCGTCTTTCTTTGGTCGGAGTATATACACGACAATGCACTCCGCTAAAACCAGAAACACCATCAAGAAAGAGGCTATAAGGAACCAATCAATGGCCTTTGGATAACTCACTCGCGGAAGCGAGGTATTCACTGATCCAAGTAAGAACATAATCGTCAGTATGGTTGTAATTCCCAGACCTACTCGACCACCCATGTCGTCTTGATCCAACCAAAACACAATCCAGCTGATCGCGACCATTAAGGAGGCTGGGAGATAGACTTGGATGACGTAGTACCCAATGCGTCGTTTGAAGCTGAATCTGATGACAAGCTGGGTGAAGTTCCCTGTAGAAAAAAGGGGCATTATTACTGTAAGGAATGATGCCATTTATGTCGTCGACTTTGACCTCCTCGCGTCAATAGATGCATTAAGCCAAAAAAATGAGCCAATCAAAGATAAGGGCGGAGTAAAAAATAGGTCTAGTTAAGGGATTGCAATCTTCGTGACGGGCGCTCTTAGCTGTACCTTCACGGACTAAACCTGGATTATCAAGATTTTCCCTCCCTCCCTACCCTTGCTCCGTCCTTCGTTTTCCTTTCTTTCATTCATAGGTGTAGGCGTTTTTTCTCGTCCCACCGATGCTGAACATGGCTTTAATTTACTGCGGTTTTTATTGATTTCGTTGATGATATAATAAATAGCCAAGTTGGTGGCCGAATAACGCCAACATGTTTGTAGTTGTCTTTTTTGTGATTTCCATGTCTCAGCAAACTTAGTGCGACCACTTGCAAAGCGCACGGCTTGCTCTACTTAGCAATATTTTATATCCGGCCGGGGAAAAGTGTCGACATAAATTAAAGTTAAAGAGATCGATAACCGTTTTTTATTACACTCAAAAGAATATCGCGTTTCTGATCCCTCAATGAAAAATACACAAATAGGCTAAAGAGTGTAATACGGAAATTGCTATGGAAACACAGCAATGTTTGCATTTCTGATTGGTCAATAAGGAATGCACAAATAGACGTGGACGAAAACGTCACCTCAAAATGTGATTTAACACAAACCGTAAGTCTTTCCATCTCGTTCACGTCATACAATGTGTGCGAAGTATCCTAAAAATTAACTGGGTACGAGCCATTTCAGGGTAACAATAGAAAATGGAAGGTTTGTATTTTTACGCTCTCCTTGTCGCTAAAACCTCAAATAGGAGGTCACGTGACGTCATCACCGCCATGTTAGTGGTAGGGTTGTCCACATTATCCCCGTATAATTTTGAGCATAATAGTGAGGCAGGAGCATCGAGCATTACGCCTGCATAATGGTAAGAAAAATTCCCGGAAATATGTCAAAATATCGAAAATAAATAAACAAATACATGGAATTAGGTACAATCTCGAGATTGGAATTCCTGATTTCCTGTGGAGAAATATATGTAAAAATCGACCGCCCCAGACCTCACCACAGGAAACGGACATAGCCACGTGGTGGGACTGGGAGTCTGGACTTTTCCATTTTATGTTCCTTTTTGAGCCTAATAGTAACATATTTTGATTTTAAAGAATTAGCATAATAGTGAAAATTGTGTGCATGATATAGAAAACCCTAGTTGGTGGACGAAACAAAGAATCTCTCATTAGGTTCTTTTGTTCGTCCACCAGAAGTCGTGCATTTCTCTATTGTTATTCCTGTGTACAGAGGTTAGTTGAAAACGTCCAATTTGGTGATTCACGTCATATTTGTGCAGAGTACAGCAAACGTACATACTAAAATGCGAGTCGCACGTGCAGCACGTGCATCACGATCATTGTTCCTCTTTTAACCGATGACATTATTTTTTTATGGCGTTTTCGTTGCTGTAGCCATCGTCGTTTCTTTATAGAATGACTGGCCAAATTTATACCAGAGGCGAATAACTCGTCCAAGACGAATTATCATTCTACCATTACGTCATTTTACCATATTTGGACCAGAGAATGCGCAAAGTATGAGACGGTAATACACTGTAGTGCACCGGTCTGACTGGTTTAGAACAGAGCAAATACGGACGGAACTGGAGTTTTTGAATGAAAGAAATTGTTTTCAACACGATAAAAAGCGCGCAAAGTTTATCTAAGAATAAATCCATTTGTGACTGTGCTGGGGTAAGATCGCAAAGTGATAGATCAACATTCTTATCTAATTCACTCGTGTCTAGCCGAATTACCGACGATTTATCCGTCTCAGACGGATAATTTGCCTTAAAAGAGTTTTCGTCTCTAGTACAAATTTGGCTAGTTTTTTGGAACCAGGAACCCATAAGGGTTGAAACGTGTAACGCGCGTTCACAGCTTCCGAATACTCAGTGCTAAGTACCATATTTGGAAACCCCTCGCTCCAGTCGAAAACATTGGTGGTATTGCGTCACGGTGTTCTTGCGAACTGATTGGTTGAATGTTTCTCTCTTGTTGTTCCAAATATGGTACTTAGCAAATTGAATATTCACAAGCTTGTTTCCCAGCACACAAGGGGCCGTTACACGTTTCAACTCGTATGGGTTTCTGCTGGAACTTAACTTAGCGCTGTCGTAAGATTTTTACGATTTTTTCCACCTTGTTCAGCCTGTTTTACAGTACGGGCCTAGTATCCCGTAACTTGTTGGTACACGCGATTTTAAAGTATAAAGAGAGAAAATGAATGGTTCGTTGTGGTCTGCTTGCGTTGTCGTCATAACTTTACATTTGGCGATGTCACGTAGTGGTTTTGTGGAATATGGCAAAGAAGTAAACTTAAATGCATGACTCATGATGAATATTTTACTTTTTTACTCCAATAACATTCTTGCTTTGCGGTAATGCCGTTGCCGTACCCGTCATCGTTGATTAAATTCTCTTTTAACACCCTAACGTAACGTCGGACTTTGGACTATAACAACGAAACCCTTAACAATTATTATTATTTAGATACTGATGAAACACCAGGATTTCTCCTTATACTAAAAAGTCATATCTTCACCGTAACCACGCGAAGTGAACATATCATTTTCATCTTTCACATTTGAGAATATAGGTGTCAGCATGGTAACGAACACGATTAGCCGAGAAAACGCGAGTTTCCTCTTCATTGTAAGATACTTTTGTGCTTTAAATATAATTCTTCTCTACTGTTTTAACATCTTTATTGCAAATTTTACATTATCATGATTTGTTTTTCATAACTTTCATATCATGTTTCATGTTACACAACATGCGTGTTTTAGCAGTTGGTGACCACTTTTTCATCATTTCGAAAATGAGTAAAACAAATTGTTTTAAATCTAGACATTTCATAAATACCTATATAATAAACAGAACATTATATGGTCGCTTGGGGATATACGAATTTTGTCTTCTCGTGCTAAAAGTATCTCTCACTGGTTCGCTTCGCTCACTCGTGAGAGATCCGCTCGCAGTGAACATATCGTTTTTATCTTTCACATGTGAGGATATATCTCTCACTCGTTTGCTTCGCTCACGCGTGAGAGATACTTTCAGCACTCGAAGATAACATTCGTATCCACGCGCGGCCATGTAATACCTCCATATATCCAGCAAGACCGGGTAGAATAATTGTTTTCTTAAAAACTCCATGATGTTCCCGGGGTAGTATTGTCGACAAAAAGCATGGATTTCTGCCTCAGTCAATTCCGGTCCAAAACAGCTTTTGTCGACCATTTTTTCTCAGAGCTGCAAAATTATTTTTATTTCGCTTTATTGCTGACACGTTCCTTGACCATATTAGGTACAGCAGGTATATGGACTGATAGCTTGTGTCCAGCGAGCCAATGAAAATGCTAGAAATCTGATATCCTTTGTTTAGTTTTTAAAAATCAGAGATACTCACCCGATTCATAAGTTACATTTGTGGAATCTATTTGTACATGGTTCACAACAAACTGGGCGATGTGAGTCTTCTCAACTGTCGCGGTGTCTCTCTTCCATTTGTAAATAATGTCTTTCACGCCGTAACCATCTTTCAAAAACAGGTAAAAAATCAAATATTAAACAGGCTGAGCCTTTTATTAGGCCAGTTTCGTATTTTAACACGGTTGGGTTGGATCGAGCATGAAATGAAGGCAAATGTGGGGGCATCTTTTCACACGCGAATTATTTCCCACGCATTTAGGCCGCTGGTTCACACGAGCGACGCAAACGCAGGCGCAAGCCCCGACGCAAGAAATAAACAAAAAAGCTTGCGCTTGAGTTTGCATTTCTTAGGTGTGAATCGGTGTAACGCAAGGTAAAAAATACATGCCTCTAGGATTGACTTCGTCCACCGTCTTGGGATACTCAATTGCGCGAGCGTATTTCAATATGATTGCGTTTGCGTTCGACGGGTGTACTTCCTTGGGGTTGATTTGCCCCACTCTTGTGAACCAACCTTTAGCCTCCATTTCATGCAAGATCCAGTCTAACCGTGAGAATGCGAAACTTGCCTTAAGGCTATTGGATCGGTAAAGGAAACAGCACTATTGTGTTTAAGTAAACACGAAGACACACTATTAAAGGGGTCGCATCAATCTCTGTTTTTGTTCCGAAATCCATTCAAGCACAACTGATGATCCAAGTTGGCGATCCACACACAGCAACACACGTATTCCTAGTTCGAGAAAAGTGACTGGGGATTTTAGGAAACAGAACGACTAATTATATCATATAACATGTTCCGGGCATATAGGCGTTAGGGGAATATTTATTGCACAAATTATCACAGAACTTTTTATAGTTCGCCTTCAATGTTTTCGTTATATAATTTTTTCGGAACCAATCAGATTGCAGGATTTGTTGAATTCCGCCTGTTCACGTACGTAAATAGCGATATTTATGGTTTACACACATTGATTTGACGTCATATTTCTTTTGATATTCAAATTTGCCATCTACGGAAAAAAAGAGGTCATTGTTTCAACAGACAATAAGCCATTTTCGAGTTCATGTCTGCCTCTTCTTCAAAGCGAGTCTATGTGCGAGATTTTTCATATAAAAATTAGTTTTCATTCATGTGTGAAGTAGAACTAATTACCATCACAAAATCTTCGCACTTAGACTCGTTTTGAAGAGGAGGTGGACATGAACTCGGAAATGACCTATTAGCTTCCGGTTGGCATATCAATAACAATGGTGACGTCACGAGAAACATCGCCATATACAGCGCATTTAAAGTTCGAGTAGGGATCAGCAAGACATCAAGAGATTAACATAAGGGAATTAACCCCTTGAAAGGTGAACCGAAAGGAATATATTATTTTTATATATTATAAACCTACAACTTGAAAAGAACAGCGCACATTCTTGAGTATCCATCGGAAAATCTTCTAAACGCATGTCACAGGACGCCACGATCTTCACCCTGGGAAAACACAATAATCCTTCATGTTTCTTTTCCCCTACTTAGTTCGTTCTTTAAAGTACTGCGAGGATAGTTTTACCTAAATACATATGTCAGAAAAAAATCACTCAAAACACGATTAGATTTCTTCGAACTATTCTGTTCAAAGGAAAAATGAGAATTTGTTTCAAATAAGGAAATATGTCTTTTTCGGTATATTAAAATTCAGCTTGTTAGCGAGGCAGTGATGACAAAAACAATCAAAACACGTTGGAATGAATGTAAAAAATATTTACATATCATCCACTTTCCTTTGTTTTTGTCCTCACTGCCTCACTATCAAACTGAATTTTAAAAAATTTATGGTCCGAAGAAGCGAAAGAAACAAACGAGTCATTGGATACTTCAAAGGAATAAGGAAACTTCGTAAAATTTTTCCCACATGCATATGATAGTTATAGCATAGAGATCGAACACAGCGCGAACGGAAAGCCAAGGGATTGTCCCAAGTGGATAAGATGGGGCGAGAATGATTAATCCATTTAAGGAGGCTCGAAGCAATTTTTAAACACTTTCAACAAACCGTACTATATTGGGAAGAATTGAATCTACCCAACTTTTTCACTTAATCATAATGGAAATGTTATGGTACCATAAAATAAAATAAAAACACCAATAATTGCTTAACAAGAACATGGGTGAACATGGGCCCGGCGTCAAAGAATA
>NW_027179760.1:15000-22500 GCF_036669935.1 Montipora foliosa
AAAATGTGCTCACGGGTCTGGGCTAGTCACTCCGGTCAAACCGGTTTAGGTTGCGCAAGCATCATATTTTTGACAAGGCCAAGGTCAAAATCGATCCTTCAGTACGAAAATCAGTATGGCGTCTAGAAGTGCGATACAGACTTACTTGGCCTGGGTTTGAAACTGTCCCGAAGCAACGTAAATAAGTGAATAATAATAATAATAATAATAATAATAATAAAAAATAAAACAGAATTTTAGGGTACGATAGTAATTATTATTCAGTTTTGTTATGAATGAGTAGGTATCAACATAAGCATCCTAAACTCCGAGTACTGTAAGAAAAAAATTCGTAATTCGTTCTTTGAGTGGCCTGTAATCTGAAGATTCTAGACGTATCGTAATGATATACGTTGCAATAGCTCGTTACACTGTAAACATTTTCGTTGTAAGCGGAACCAGATCGAGAAGCCACCGGTTAACTATACATGTGACAATGATGAGTTTGCCTGTTCGTTGTAACTGTTACTTCCACGATGACGTCCATTTTTTTAGATTAGAACGCACTCCTCTTCACATACACCGCTGGATAAAACTGAGCCTGTTTGAAACCGTTGGTGTTAAGGGCCCACAGACGGATTTTTCGCGCGTCGCTAAGGAAGTGAAAAGTTACTTCTGGTGACTGACGTCATCATATCGTGAGCTGACCAGAAAACCCACTCACAATCAAAAATCACCGCACGAAGTGTTGTTTGCATCGAAGGTTTTCCCACGCCCTTTCACTCACTCGTTGTCAGATCAACTGCGCAGGCGTTAACGAACTGACTTCCGCTTTGAGAAAAAGCTAAATTTCCCGCTGTCTTTAAATTGAGTTTTTTTTAAAAATATATATGGCACGTTTCACCCTTAAATACAGAATATAGCTAAGCTATAATGATATATATCGCTAAGCTAAGATGATATATAGCTATTTTGAGAAAGTTTGTCAAGAATAAAGTGCACGCGACAATCCTGAAAGGTAATATGGGATATGATCAATACACTGTTGCTAACGACTGTAGCTGTCGAACCTACTTTTGTTACTTTCCTTCAGCACTCGCAAACATATATCAGTGGCCTCCCGTACGATTCTTTTAAATTTCTTTGAAAAACAGTGCACTTAAAATCACCCACAATACCTTTCAGGATTGTCGCGTGCACTTTTTCCGACAACGTTTCTCAAAATAGCTGTATATAGCTATATAGCTAAGCTAAGATGATTTTTTCAAATCATCTCGTTTGAACATGTTACAGGAATTTCAGTATCGTTTATCTCTTTAAAAAACACATTTTTCAAAATAAAAAGAAAACCATGCTTGGCTGGATGCAAAAACGAATACAAATTATCAAACCACTGATTAAATACCCAAATTGTGTAGCATGTAGGCAATTTTAGAGTTTACTTTTGTTGGTCACGTGACCATGGGCGTGGCATGATGACGTTATATTTAGGGTCTTGGTTTACAAAAGTTGGAAAATGACCAAAAGAATGCCAAATTCTCTCAAATTACTTAACCAGGACATCCTGAGCAAAGCACCAAAACATTAAATGACCTCGACTAACGCCTTTATAACCCCGCCAAACAACTGTTATAACGTCATTAAAGTTCAAATTAAACAAACTTTTCCTAGTTAAAAAACCAATATAAACAAAGAAAGTACAAAACTTACTAAACACCCTACTTTTTTGTTCCATTTTTAATGCCGAACCACAAACAGATTCTGGGATTCTTTCTTTCAAATGTAGTAGATTGGCATAAAAAGAGTTTTTCACTAGCTGGTCTTTTTGGCGAGTAATTTTATAGATACTGAATAACAATAACTATCAAATTTATCTTTCCGAACCTTAGATTAAGTGCTCTACTGGTTAAAGAGACTGCAAATCAACTTAAGGCAGGTGAAAACAAACGAAATGTTAGTTTTAGATGGAAAAATCACTAGAATACAAAGTAGACAGCCACGAAACTCAAACCCCAGAATGGCGTCGAGCCCAGGACTCCCTGGTGGAAGAAGAACCACGTGACATTGAGCCAAAACCTGTTCCTCACTGTTGAATCAAAATTTTTTAATGTGAAAATATAAGTGCTTGTGTCTACGACGAAACGGGATTTGTAAGAAGTGGAGACCGTCCTCACTCTTCGAATATTAACATAAAAATTAGGAAATCAATACTCTTCAAGAATAGGGCAATGGTGTAATTAACTGGTCTTCCAGAGCGTATACAACCGATCAATACTTCTTTATTGAATTGATGCAATACATTTCTTTTTATAACAACTTACTTGGAAAGGCCGAGAAAAATCGCTGTGGTTACTGTGAACAGCCACATGTCGTGAGAAACAGTGCTGCTAGGAAAATCAACAAACGCTGCTATGAAAGTAGTGTAAGTCGAGCTCGGAGGACAAACACACAAAACACCTGCGGATTGCAATTAAAAAAAATATTTACATAGTGGATAATTGATGCAATGGGATAAATTTGTGCATTTCTAAGTCTTTAATCGCTTTCACTAATTATTCAACGTAACATCGACTGAATGTAACTCAAAGGAAAATAGACGTTTTCGAAGTTTGTCTGTGCTATTTTAGTTGTATGAGGGCGATGACAAACTACTTCACTTTAATTTAAAACTCATAGTTAGTATCAAAGCAATATCGTCTGTTAGCTAAAATCTTTAAAGGACTCAGCTACTTACATAGTGGCCCAAAGCAGGCGGCTGTCTCTTCGATGTAACCTGCAATACAAATATAATATCCTGAGTACATTTTAACCTGCGTTTGTACAGGAGACAAATGAAGTTGTATTCCCTAGCTCACCAAGTTAGTACAAAGTGTCTTCAGTCGTAAATTCTCGACTTATAACTAGAACATTTCCCAAACTTTGAGCAGAGAAAGTGTGGGGTATATTTTAGTCCGTGTATATTTTAACCAGCGTTTGTCCAGGAGGCAAATGAAGTTGTATCCTCGCTCACCAATAAGTACCAGCTTTGATCAGCCGTAAATTGGAGACTACTTACTCCCATATTTTCGTAACTTTCAGCATAAAAAGTCTGGCTGTGTACCGAGCCTAAAATATGCGAATCGTGGTCTTGCCAGGTCCGACATTATAACATGTATTATACATGTATTATAATACATGTATTATTTCTCTTTGAAGTAAATACCTTGAGGTGAACAGCTTTTGTTGCGATAAACCTGTGGACAAGGCTTTTCGTTTCTTCGAAAACCGTGAGGAAAACTTTTTATAATCCCACACACTTTACAAATAAGGCCCTTTGAAGGACTGAAGGTGAGACATGCGGCAAAAGATAACTCGTCTCGTATAAATATTAATTGGTCGTTAATTGTGTTGCTTCGAATGTCAAAGCGGTGTAGATCAATTTTATCTATTTTGTCTATTTTGCATTAGTTGAATATTCTGAAGTTCCCCGTCGAGTTCCATATTGCACCCTTTTATTCATGAGAATGTCAAGTTGAGATCGTCGAAAAAAACACCATAAAAAATATATGTTATATTTGAATATGAATTGATAAAGTTAAAAGGACGGGCTCACACTAGTCAATGTTGACTGTATAAGCACAGAATATCAACACCGTGGAAAAATCACCTTTGTACTTACATAGACTGTAAAATGGCTCGAACGCTACAGAGTGCGTTAAATGAAAATATTTATTTCGAATTAGAATTCAATTTGATAAGACTGGGGTTTTTTAAGCAATGAGAAAAACTTAGCAAAAGCTGAATAAGTGTCGGAAAACCTTTCAATTGGAGATTGTTAGAATTTACATGTGATGGATGGATATGGAATCGACATGAGTGAATAAAAGCCAGAGAGATGTCAATGATTGAATTAATTAATTGAATCAATTAAATGACGACAGCTAAGCAATTACTTGATGTTTTAATCGATTCTTGTAGACACCTTTAATTATATATACCGCCTTCGCAGTTTATCCTTTTCAATTTTATAAGTAAAATGGATGGCCACAAATAGACTTCTTGAAGGCAATCAAAAAACAGATCACGGAACTGCAACTTGTCTTCAAACTTGACATTAGCGAGAACTAGGGATGCAGGGATGGCGCACACTACTTTGCGATTAAAGAAATGCCACATCACTTTTTGAAAAATGATTTCTGGTCAATTCAACCAAAAGAACACCATACAACGAACGTGATCAATTAAGTAGTCCCTCCCTGACGAAGCACTTATTAGAAGCAATTCTGACGTTCTTACGTTTTGTTTTCTCACTTCAGCTGGACTACGTGATGTCCCTAAGGGAATTTTCCTTTTGTTTTTTCATAAGTTGTGCATGCATATGCACGTGCATAAGACGACATTTGAAAGAAGCTATTCCATAGAGTAACATCATGTGGTCTGAAAAGAAAAAACAAAACGTACACTGCCGCACTTTTCCAGAGGTGGCGGGTACCGGGTAGTGAGGAAAAGATGACTGATAAGTTTTTCTAAAGACTTTTAAAGTTAAGCTACTGAGTAGCACTTCTGTGAACAACTTGAGTAATTGTTTAACTCTCTTTATTCTCCTACGCGTTTCGTGAGACTAACGCACACTTCAACCGCGGCTTTTTTTTTTCCATTCCTTGCTGGCAATGAAATTTCTCCATATATCACGTTAATGCGTAAGGATTAACTTCCTACCGATCTGTTAGCTGCACTGTGTACCGCCACGTACGACCAAAATACAAATAGTGGGGGGGAGTGGCAATTTTCGAAACGAAAACCTTTGGGTAAGATATGTTCTGCTTCTTTTTTTTTTTTTTTTCTGTATAATCCGCAGCAATTTGAAGTTCACCCCTTTGACAGAACGTTATTGAGATCTTATGGCATTGAGACTGCATTACACCTAAAGAAAGAGCAGAAATATTTGAAAATAGTTAGGCCGCTGAAAATATGTCAAAAACGGATAATTTTTCTACTCTTATTTGAATTAACTGTTACTGCTCAAAGATTAAAGTATAGTTATTCATAGACCTCACTTATTTCAGCAATCTGGCTTTAGGTGCCTGATGTTCGATCCCACATGACCAAGAAAATGCAAAGAACGAACTATGCAATTCAATACCTTTCGTGGGAAACCAAACGAGAAAACAACTGTCAGGAGCTAAGGGATGGTCCATTTTCTTTTTGGGCAATCTTGTCTTGTTAAGAATGTTTAATTTTTCGCCCTTAGGCTGTGCCAGAATTTTTTTTGTCACCTTTTTTTTTTTCCATCGGTTCTCAGTCTTCATATTCATTAAATTATCTCCAAAAATAAACATTTCAAGAGGTATGCTTATATAAGAATGGAAAATAGACTTTATAGTGACATCCCCAACGGGCTTTTCAGAAACTATTTACAGATGATGAATGTGAATAAACTTAATAAAGAGTAAGAAAGCAGTAATACATCCAAGTGTTAGAGAAATGACATACTAAATACAATATGCTAAAATTACAAAAGTTTAAGTTTCCTACAAATAAATTTGCAAATTGCTCTGAGTATGAAGATATTCTTCTATAGATGCCTTGAACTTTGTACGTTGTACGTTGTACGTTGGCTTGAAGATTGATTCTGAAGTTTCAAAAGGGGAAAAGGAAGCGAATCGCGCTTGCGAGTGAAGCAATCGTGTATATTAGAGCGTTTGCAACGATTTACTGCAGGGGTTAACATTTATAAGTCATGCTAAGCCTCTGGATAGTAGCAATTGCTTAACAGGAAGCCAGTTAAGCTGCATGGGGAAGTAAGGGTGTTACGTGGTGGTATTTCTTAGAATTTGTAAATATTTTACAAGCGAAATTCTGGATTGATTGGATCTTGTTAATTTATATTAATGGCAGATGTATTTGGCCATACTGAACAGCAACAGAGCACTTCACTGAATACTAGGGATGAACTTATCAATAAAAGAGTTTTTGAGTCGCAACTCGCTTTAACTCGGTTAATATGACATAACTTAAAATAGCAGGAAGACAAGACTTTTGAAACATGCTCGTTATCTTTATAAGTTAAATGTGGGTCAAAAATGACAGCTAAGTCCTTGGCGGGCGCAGCGGGCCTTAAAGGCTTGCCGAGAAAGGACACAACAGGAGTAGAAGCAAGAGAAAATGAGGGGAGAGAGAGGAAGGCTCAGGGCGTTGGCCGGGATATGTCATGTGCACGAAAGTTATTTTTAGACGAGCGGAAGTCTTTGTTCTAGCGGAAGTCTATCTTCCGAGACGTCCGCATACAGTCTTGCCTTGCCCTCGGGTTCTTAGTGAAAAGAGAAAATGACGGGGCACGTGGAAAGCTAATGAAATAAGATTTCGAGGCTTCCTCGGTGGGATCGTCATCCGACTGTTGATCGCTAACATCGCTGTCGTCGTGCCATGAACTGTCGCCTTCGCTATTCGTTTCTGACGCGCGTCCTCCGTTAAATACACTGATGTCAGCCAGCGAGTCATTCGTGTCCACAAAATTAGTGGAACTTATTTCCCAGCTGGAATTATCAGACCAGAAAAAGCATTTTCCGCGTTTCTGAAAGTCTTTTTCATCGACAAACGTTAAGTCCACTTCGTCCGCCATTACATAAAATCTTTGCTTTTCTTTCAAACATCAGACCGAGGTTGGCCTGCATGCGGACGTCTCGGAAGACAGACTTCCGCTCGCCTAAAAATAACAAGGCAATCAAGAAACAGATCACGGAAATGCAACTTGTCTTCAAACTTGACAGTAGCGAGAACTAGAAATGCAGGGATGGCGCACACTACTTTGCTATTAAAGAAATGCCACATCACTTTTTGAAAAATGATTTCTGGTCAACCCAAGCTAAAGAACACCATACAACGAACGTGATCAATTAAGTAGTCCCTCCCTGACGAAGCACTTATTAGAAGCAATTCTGACGTTCTTACGTTTTGTTTTCTCACTTCAGCTGGACTACGTGATGTCCCCAGGGGAATTTTCCTTTTGTTTTTTCATAAGTTGTGCATGCATATGCACGTGCATAAGACGACATTTGAAAGAAGCTATTCCATAGAGTAACATCACGTGGTCTGAAATGAGAAAACAAAACGTACACTGCCGCACTTTTCCAGAGGCGGCGGTTACCGGGTAGTGAGGAAAAGATGACTGATAAGTTTTTCTAAAGATTTTTAAAGTTAAGCTACTGAGTAGCACTTCTGTGAACAACTTGAGTAATTGTTTAACTCTCTTTATTCTCCTACGCGTTTCGTGAGACTAACGCACACTTCAACCGCGGTTTTTTTTTTCTCCATTCCTTGCGGGCAATGAAATTTCTCCATATATCACGTTAATGCGTAAGGATAACCTTCTTACCGATCTGTTAGCTGCACTGTGTACCGCCACGTACGACCAAAATACAAGTAGTGGGGAGCAGTGGCAACTTTCGAATTTGAAAACCTTTGTGCAAGATATGTTTTTTGTTTTTTTTTCTGTATAATCCGCAGCAATTTGAAGTTCACCCCTTTGACAGAACGTTATTG
>NW_027179760.1:30000-47500 GCF_036669935.1 Montipora foliosa
TTACGTTGTACTTATTCTATATTCCACGTGACAGTTATTCTTGGACTGAATGAATGAAAAATAGATGAACTCTGAATATTCATTTCAAAACTACGGCATTAAATATTCTACGAAGATAACTCCCAAAATCGAATTACCTTGCGACAGTCTTGCCACCGCGAGTCGTTTAAATCTCTGTTCTCATTGCATTCATGTACAGCTTGTTAACAACCCAGACCACTCGTTACAACTGACAAGTCGTTGCAAGTCCTAATTAACCGGATACAAGCCCAATATTAGCCGTCCATTACATTGACAATTGTAATATTTGGGAGAAACTTGTTATTGCACCGATCACTTCTGTAGACACGAAAATGACAGTGTATTTAGATACCAAAAAAATGAAGAAGTCCACAGAAATATTGAGTATTGTTGTTTGCATTCCAAAGAACGTAAACCACAACAAATATTGCTGACAAGGTTAAAGATGGTAACAATTTTTTTCCCATTTTTTTTCTTTCAAGTAGAATACGCCACATTTAATTGCATTATCGTGGCTCCTGCTAATTGCGGAAGGTGCAGGCAATGACATCTTTCGCAGAGCTTGTAAATATTTGAACCAGTAGCTGAGTGGCTTTAGCAATCATGGAGTAAGCTGGTTTTCCATAGAAAGGATCATATTGCAGACTGCATAGGCACAAGCTTTTCAAATTAACCTCAACGTGGAAGAAAAGGTTTGATTTCAGTAAAAAATATTAGAAAGAAAGAATATCATTGCTAACAAACTGAGACTACTCGGTGTTGGTTAAATTCAAACGTGAAGAAGACATGGAAAAGGAAGAAAGTGCAATCATGTTAGTAAACTGTGTCGTAAACATTGCACTTGCTTTCACAGCAACCATTGGAAATGTGCTTGTGCTGTACGCAGTGTGGAAGAAGCCGACGCTACGTTCGCCCTCTATCCTATTACTATGTGGTCTGGCGTCAACAGACTTAGCTGTTGGTTTCATCGTGCAACCTCTTTTTATAGCAAGTAGCCTAAATCACTTGTATAATAGATCGGAAAAACTGAAACTAACGTTTAGAATGGGATATAATGCCACTGGGTTCTCTCTTTGCGGAGCGTCCCTATGCATAATTTCAGGAATCAGTCTTGACAGACTCATTGCCATTCTGAAGCCGCTGCAGTATGCCAGCATCGTTACTGTTCGGAGAGTTACTTGTATTCTTCTTGCGATTTGGGCAGTTTCAGTATTGGTAGGAACCACCCAATTTTGGGAGGAAAGAATTCTATTACCTTCAATTGCCTCTGGGATATTCATCGGGTTCTGTATCTCCGTCATATGCCACGTGGCCATATTCAAAATTGTGCGGCGTCATCGAAGACGAATTCAAATTCAGGTTCGAGAGTTTGAGAGAGCAGATGCCACCACAAGTATGGCCAGCCTTCGAAAATCTGCCTTTAATGCCTTCATATTCTTCATTGTGCTTGTAATTTGTTATTTTCCTTATCTCGTTGTTTACATCATCTATTTCGCCCGTGAAATAAGAGACGGGATTCTTAGCAGGTCTCTTGCCTCTACAGTTGTCTTCATGAACTCGGCTTTAAATCCATTTTTGTATTGTTGGAGAGTACGTGAGTTAAGACATGCGGTACTGCAGGTGTTTCGTAAACTTGTGCCAGGGAAATGAGATCCTCTAATTCTGTCGTTTGACCACGTCAAAATATCTCTTAAATGAAAGCTAGTACGAGGGTAAAAACAGTCTGGAACAAACGCATGGGGGGTCTTTAGGATTGGCGCTTGTCAGGGAGTGTGTAGGAAATAAAAAATTCAAATAACTCAACAGCATTAAAGACACCTAAATCAGATGGAGGCAACAAACTAGCTACTACCAAGGCACGAGGAATTTTATTCTAGACTACCGCGGAAGAAAACTCCACTTGATGACCAATGCGGGATTGGTACCAACATTGCAACAATGTTGGATTAATATCCTTCCCCCGAAGGGGATTCAAGGTGGTCGCTGTCAGGACCATACAGGAACAAAAAATTTACGCAGGAGGACCACCAAAGAAATTAACCAATTTCTTTTGCAATCAAACCGACTGCCCTTCATTTCGTTTCTATTGGTCGCGTTTAACTATAATTTCTTAAGCAAGTTCAAATGTGCATGGCCCTTCGTCTTGTTTTTCGAGGCAATTTCTTTAAAAGCAGGTTGACATAATCATATTCAGAGAGTCGTCACCGGTAATATTTTGTTGTTTTGAAAACGAGATATCGAAAAAAACGCAGCAAACGATATTTTTCCATCCCGCGAATATTAGACACGCAATGATTGATTATTTTAGTAGGCAGCTTTAATTTAAGTCTTTTCTTATTTTGTATCTGTTATAGGTTGGATTAAAATTCATATTAATTTCAATTTCAACCTAGGCTGCATTTTTTCAACCTAGGTTATCATAAACTGTCTAAAAAAGGGTTTCCCCTTTTTTTAGGATGTAACAAAAAAAATGTGGCCTGGAGTTTTAGAAGTGCGGGGGGGGGGGGGGGGATAAGAAATAAAATGATAAAAAGAGCACCCTCCTGCACCTTCCCCTTGCCTTCCGTGTTTTTCTTCCACTTTCCGTCTCCCATCCCTTCTCTTCTTCCTTACTGTTCCTTACATTACCACAACAACCTGTGCCACTTACCTTGAGCTTTCATCCCGCTTCAAGGATTTGAACACTCGCACCATATACGACATCTAAGATTACTTCTCCTCCGTATTAACTGCTTAGCCGTCGAATCAGCAACTGAAATCGGCTAGATGTGTTCTCTACCAATGTGTTTAAGCTATTTTAAAGCCCTCACGACCACCAGACACCATATGGCCTCCGATGGAACTTTATGAAGAAGTTAAAGGGTGACTACATTTTTCTGAGGAAGAATAAAATGCTCTGAGTCTCCAGTGCAACAGGAGCAAAAATTGTTTGCAAGAGGTGGGCTCTTCATTCTGGAAGACAAATAGACAAATACCTTACGAAATTTATATACGTCGCTATGCAAAATGCATCAGGAACAAGGCATCATTTCCAGTCCAATTTTGAAATGGTATATGAAATGAATCATATATGAACTGCGGATATGAAATCAAGTGAAGCTATGATCTTCGCAGTTATGACAGCATTTTTTGCAATTGCGTAGAGAAGTCCTGAATTTTTCAGGCTTCTCTACGCAATTGCAAAAATTGCTCTCATAACTGCGAAGATCATAGCTTCACTTGAAACCAATTTTCGCCGCAAACACAACGTTTTCGCACTGTGAAAAAAAAAATGGTGGCACGGGCAAAAAGAACATCAAAAGATAACCTTTGCAGTTTAATCAAAGAAGAGAAGAAAAGAACTCGTCACCAAACCACTGGTGTCATCACCTTGGAGAAACCGCTTGTAAAAAACAAATAAATAAATAAATAGATAAATAAATAAATAAATAAATAAATAAAACAATCATTCACATAACAATTGCCAAAATGCCGTATGAAGTGGTTTTCGGAATCTCTCGGAGAAAAGAAATGAAAAAGCTACAAATGAGTGAACAAGTCATAGCTACATCAAATACAGAGCAGGAGAATGGTCAATAATTTGAAAACGTGGATTAGCCAGACATTGAAGGAGAACGGTGTCTGACACTTGCAAACTGCAGACCTGGGACTGCACACTGATTTTAAATGGTTTAGCATTAACGTTGGGGTTAAGCATACTGTGCATGATAACCAAATGTTCGCACTTTTCTTTTCCGACCTTTTTAGAAGGACATTGTTCATTGATGATTCTCCTTAGGAGGAAGGGGGAAACAATATTGAATTATCTTCTAAGAAACAAAAGAACTGAAACAAACATGATGTGTTTCTGATTTTTTATTTGCTTAGTTATTTGCTCTACCTTTTGCTTACATCGAATTCGTAACAACCAAAAAAGCAAGTGAAAAAAAAAAAAAAAAAAAATGAAAAGTCAGGAAAAAACGTTTCATAACGTATTGATCAGGAGCCATTTTGTAGGCTCTTGTAACTGTTATTTCTTTTGAATTATCATATAAAATTTTGTTTATTTTTATTTTGCTGAGTCTGTTTGTAGTGATAAATCCAAACTTTGTGATTATTGTGTCCCATTCAAGTTCTACAATTTGAGCAAGTAGCAGATTTGGGTGAAGTGGCGCTTCCTTTTCCATTTCATTTTCATCGGGCACATAAGTGAAGTTCAAACTTCTTCTTTTTCTTCGTCACTTTCTGGTGTATGATAACTGCAGAAGCCAGACTCCTGGCTGCCTACAAATAGCAGTATTTAAGGCTAAGGGCCCATTTCTCGTGTTGAAAAATATTTCACTCGTTCGCTGCGCTCACTCGTGAAATATTTGCCAACACTCGAAGAGAAATCTCGTACCTCCGCGCGGCCATGTACATGAATATGAATATGAATGAATATGAATTGATAAAGTTAAGGCGACGCACTCACACTATTCAATAGACTGTATAAGCACAGAATATCAACACCTGGAAAAATAACCTAGTTTCCACTTACGTAGACTGTAAAATGGCTTGAAGGCTACAGAGTGCGTTAAGGATGGTGCCTACCAATTATTTTTGCCCCGGTGTTTGATTATGCAGGTAATGTAGATCTTAACAGGTGTTATTGAAATCCAAAAAGAAAATTGGGGGTAACCACGCAATTTTCAAAGATAATTCAAGCATAATATTTGTAAAAAGCTTTAAAATACAAAGCAATGTAGGGCGTTCTTTCTCAAACTGAAGCTTAATTATCTCTCAAAAATGCATGGTTACCCCCAATTTTATTTTTGGAGGCTAAGAATACTTACTAAGATCTACTTTCTCCGGATAGTTTTAAAAAGCGCAAAAATGTCCCTGTACTAGTAATTGGAAATATCGCTACCCGCCACAAACTATACAGTATATGAACTTAAATGCAAGGTTAAGGACCATTCTCGTCACCAGAGCCTTGGATCGACCCAAGGCTCTGGGGAACTCTGTGCAGGAGAACATGCGCCGTAGGGTTGTTATAGCCAAAAACTGTCTATTGGAACCTTACAGCGCCTGCTCACTCCTCGTTCTAACATAAATGCACCAATTAGAAAAGCTTTTGATTGTTCTTCACGAAAACCAATGAGAAGACACTTTGTTTCAGGGTTCCCCAGAGCTCTTCTCTCGCTCAGTCAAGAGAAGAGCTCTGGGGTCGAGATTGGGTTAAGGACGTTATATGTAACTGACTGGCCAGACCGGGCATTTGGAAGGACTAATTCCATTCCAACACACTTCGAGGACTGATGAAGACATATACTCCTCCAGAAGAATGCGAGAAATTATCATGCAAGCGTTCCTTCAAATTGTTGCAATTTCTTTGCAAACTGACGGGTATGGCCAGCCAGATCTGACAAAAGGAATGCGCCCTCGGTTAGCCAATCAGAAAGCTAGAAACGGAATGGCTACTAAACAAAGGCGAAAATTTATCCTCGCTCTTATCAGGACATTTTAAGAAATTGTCTTTTATAGAGCGTTTTCATATGACGTCACGGCGGCCATGTTGGTGTTCCAAAACAAAGAAATGGCGGCCATGATGGTGTACCAAACTAATTCTCTGGGAATTGAACTCTATTTTTATGCAAATACTTTCTTTTGTTTCAGTAATCCAATATGGCTGCTGGTCAAGTGAGTGAAAACGCTCTATAAACACCTGGAATGACAACTGTTCGCGTCTATTCAACTGCCGTGGTTCGACTAGCGAGGGCATTTAATTTGTTCTGAGAGCACTTTAATGTTAGTTTTTTCTTTTTTTTTAACGAGGATAAACCGACGGAGTTAAGGATCCTCAGCATATTAAACGTTATTCACTCAATTTTTTCCCCGCTAATTTCATGCTTACCTTTGCAAGAATTTTTCTTTAAATATCTTTATTTTCCAATTCTTTCATCAGCACCTTTCACAGAGGTGGTTGAGCTTGGAAGCTGATGATGGCATTATGACGTCCATCAACAAAACCTACAAGAAATAAAGTAACTAAAAAATCAATTAAAACCATTTCTTAGCACGCTGAAAGAATAAAACTGAACAATTTCATTAATTACGCTTTGCACGTACCTAGTATTGACGAGCTCAGTTCAAACTTCGGACTTTCCACGTACCGAACTTAAATCCTTATTTGACACGACCCAAATAGTAAAGTTCACAGGGTTGATTTCAACTTCGAACTCAATTTGTCGACCAGGTACAATGATTTCGTGAAAGAAGTGAATTGTGGGACGCAAAAATAAATTATACAAATGCATACATTTTATTCGGCACATGATCATGAGAAGTTCAACGTTCGGATCGAAGTCGCTCCACGGTCGATTTTCCCATGTAGACCACTCGAACTTAACTCTTGAGTCGACCCAAATTAGATGGGTCGGACTTAATTGATTCAAACGTCGATCTTTTCATGTACGTTATTGAATGAATTAGGTTCGTTGCATTCGAGTAAATGAAAAGTTCGACGTTTGAACTGGGCCTAAGTTCTCTAACCATATCATCAATGTCTTTTGCTCATGTCAGACGGCCTCAGGCGCCTGAAAACTCGCCAGTAATGCACTATATGCCCACTGAAAGACTTATTCGGTTGAACAGACGGACAACTTTTTCAATAGATCCTTCCACGGTTTTTGGCGCCATCTTGGTTAGGGGGGAAAACAAGGCTAAATTTACAGTAAATGTATGGGATTTTGGCCGACTTTGAACCGCTGTAGCGCCGCTTAAAAGACACGGATTTCCACAGTGATAGGATTTTTTTTAAAGACATTTATACTGAGATTACTTTCATGAAATGTAAAGAACAGATTCAGGCTACAACGACTATAAACAATTTTTAAGATACCATACAATCTCTTCTAAAATCATAAAGGCAAATTGCCGCGAAATTAGAAGCAACATGAGAGATTTATTATTCGAATTTACGGACGTCATAATTTTCTTAATTGTCTTATTTTCCGCTGAATGAATGATATCAACAAAACTATTTAAAGTAGTGGAAAAAGTTGCAAATCTGTTTCTTTTTTAGCGCCGCTACAGTGGTCCAAAGTCTGCAAAGTCGGCCAAAACCCCATATATTTACTGTGAATTTAACCCTGTTTGCCCCCCAGCCAAGATAGCGGTCGAAACCGTGGAAAGGTCTATTACTTATTTTTTCCGGCAAGATTCTTTGTTCTTTGTTGTCAGGGCGTCAATTTGGGAATCCCTTCTTCCCGTTGTTATAGCACTTAATTTACGACTATTCCAAGTCGTTCGCTATAGAAACGGTCTAACAACATTCCATTGTCATGAACAGTGTAGATGTTTGAAAAAAAAAATTGAAAATTTAACTTCAGGTTCTCGCTTCCTCCACAGTTGGTAATTTCACGTCGTTGTCAAGGCGACAACCAAAATGGAAAACGCACACGCAGGGCGTGACGAGCCTTAATTAAGCCCCGGCTACACGTTGGAACATTCTTACTAAACATTTGTTGGATCAGCAATGTAGTATAGGTAATCACATGATTTCGAGAGCAATTTGGAATAAATAAGCACGAGTAAATTTCTTCAAAGACGACAAATAGGCCATTTCCGAGTTCATATCTGCCTCCTCTTCAAAGCGAGTCTACGTGCAAAGTTTTTGTTATGAAAATTAGTTTTCATTCATATGTAAAGTAGAACTAATTCCCTTCTCAAAAATTTCGCACTTAGATTCGCTTTGAAGAGGAGGCAGACATGAACTCGCAAATGGCCTATTGCACACGCCCTACGGGCTCGTGCAATTTTAGTCGTCTTTGAAAAAATTTACAAGTGCTTATTTATTCTAAATTGCACGAGAAAAATCATGTTCTTACTTATTAATGATAAACAAAAAAAAAAAAGAAAATCGAGATGGTGAAACAGAAGAAACTCACGCGTATCACGCAATCAGGGAAAAATTGGGCTATCCAGGGCGAGAGCTTAATTTGAAAACTAAAGGATTTGATTGGTTCTGACCAAACCTTATCGTTTATTAGCCATCCATAATCGAGAATTTCGAAGTGTAATTTGTGTTACTCTTAAACTACACTGCTCTCAGCCAGTCAAAATCGAGTATTTTTTTTCATGTATAATATTAGAACGTGTAAGATGCATGTTTGATCACCTTTGTTCAAAACTTGTTGTTGGAGGAATGTTTTGATTTCGATCAAACATTTTCTCCAACACGGAGCAAATGTGTCGAAGAGTGTAGCCGCCCTCTCAGCAATGTTGCAATTGTATGGGAGAGACCAATCAGGGTTCAGGACCCAGTCTCCATTCCGAGAATCACGAGCAATCCAAAATGGCGGAGGTGGACTAAAATGACTAAAGTAACGTGTAACGTGTTTCCAACAATGTTATATGCGTATGCAACATTGTTAGAAGCGTTCTTATAACAATGTTGGGACGTGTTCTTCTAATTAAGGAGCTTAAACACGAACGTTTTTGAGAACGGCAACTGGAAGAGAACATTTTGCGTGCCAGGGCAGTGGTGTCTCCCACATTTTTATACCAATCAACTCTAATGGAGGAGAAAAGATACTTGGCTACGTAAATGTGGTTGTGTGAAGACAAGTTAAAAAGGAAACAGATTACTTCCGGTTGCCGTCTGCGTCTCGAAATGCGCGTGCTTAAGCTCCCTAATGTTACAACGTGTAGCCGGGGCTTTAGACCTATTGCAGTCACCTGTCCTTCCTGGTTTACCTCCCTAAAGCCCCAGCTACACGTTGTAACATTGTTAGAAGAACACGTCCCAACATTAGAGACTTTAAAGGGTGTGGCCACCCTTGGGACCGTGCCGACCTGGACATTAGTTAACTAAAAGCTACCTCAACCCGAAATCAAATTTTGCGAGTGGAGTTTATCGGCTTCAAATTCGTTCAGTCATCTAGGGTTTTTTTTAATTTCGATTTGAAGTCGGTAACTGAAAAGCTGTTTTGTTCTACACTTTCATCCTACATGATTATTTAAAGGGATGGTTCATTACTAATACTACACAGTTCTGTGGAAAGGTGAACGTTATTTTGAACTGTTCGGATCGATACAAGTTCGCATTATATATAGCTCCCTCTTTTTTTCTAAAGAAGGAAGGAAGGAAGGTTCTTGTGCGAAGACGTGGTCAATAGAGATCAACTATTCGAAATTATGCGTGACAAGATTAAAACTTTCTAGGGATATGTCTCCGCTTCTGAAGCTTGGAATGAAGATGCTGAATGATGTAAAATCAATCGATCACAAAGCAATAGGCAGCCCGGTCACTTTGTTCAAGCAAAGGAAGTTTACTCTGGGACCTTAAGTCGTCTTAAGTCGCCCTAAGTCACCTTAATTCCACAAACACAATACACCTTTAAGTTAGCCTAAAACAGTTGAGAATGAGTGAATAACGTAGTGGCAAATCAAGGGAGGCATCTTAATGTAATTGTCCCTTGGTTGATTTCCGAAAAAAAGAATAATGGGTGGGACAGGGGGTTGTCTCCTGATATCCATTGGAAAGGTGCTGATGAGCCTGGCGAACTCCACCCGTAACAAATAGCAGAGATACATTTAAGTTTTTGCAGGAATCATGTAAGTCCTGATTAAATATCTGTGACAAGCCTTTTTTTTTTAGCTTTGCCTTGCAACATGTAGCTCTAATGGAGACACTGCAAACACGATTCTAGTCTCCACACATTTTATTTTTGGCAAGATATTATGCCATTTTATTGTTTCAAAAAGAAGTATTAAACATGGAAGCCCATAAAAATAGTTCAGTCTTAAGCTATTAACTTGTTACCTTTGTGAGGAGCTGCAGTGATATGATGCCTCAAAATATTTTTGCAACTTTAAATAACATAACTAAACAAATTTAAGCTCAGAAACAAGATATGAAATTATTTACTTTAGATGTAATACTGATGTACCCTTAACTTTAACTAAAGAAAAGGTCTAAAATGCCTATTGTAAGGTAATGAGAACTCTTTCATGGTATTTTGTTATATTTATGCACCTATCAGTGTTAAGCCCCAGGGAAGGGGGTCGAGATAATCACGGGAGTTTGATCGTGAGGTCTGTCCCCAGGGTAGGGATTTTGATCGTATGTGACGTCCCCAGACTAGCGAATTTGATCCTACAAAGGACCTTTTACTACCTTCACTTGTCGCCGGGTGGACATTTTGACAAATTATTTTGTCCCAGGGGTGTGGAATTTGAATTTTTTTTAAATGAAAATGTCAAAATCCCCACCCCATGCCCGACACCCCCTCCCTAGGGCTGAACATTGATTATGATAGGTGCATTACATAGTCGAGTTCGAGAAGGTGATACTCTTCAAGAGAATACATGATTTAGTCAAGTAGAAGGGATCAACCAACCGTTATCAGTGCGCCACACAAAATTCCAAGTCTTGATCGCATATCTTGTAACCAAATGCATGCACGATATGTATAATAACACTGCACGTCAACTTAACTCCTCAACTCCGAGGAAACCTGCTCTAATCTGCTCTTTGTACACCGTTCATGCGTAACTTGATAGGTGAACTCACAGCCAAAGCTCAAAGAAATTCTTTTAAATTTATGTGCCAGGCAAGTAAACCAGACATTCGCAGAACTTCTCATGTATACGTAGGGCAAGTGTTGCATGTACATTTTTCACATGTGATGCAGGAATAAAAATGGCGACCGTACCACAAAAGCTCACCATACTCTTCCTTTAAAACCTCATTCTGCTGATCGATCGCTTAGAAATGCCTCATCATGTAATTTTTAGCATTGAGTTCTGCATGTACATGTAGCACCGGAGGAAATGCTACTCTGAGAATGTTATGGTCACGTGACTTGACTCAAGCTCACGCGTGTCTACACATAGAGACATGGACACTAGCTGGGAAAATCAAAATGGCGGACAAGAGATTGTTGATGATCACACTCACAGATAGAGGAAGAGCTTATAAAGTGTCAACAATGACTAAGGTAAAGAAGTTTCATTGAGAAAGAACTTGGCATACGGTACTCGTTACGTTATATTGGAGTGTTCTGCCTAACTAAGGAAAGAGAAGAACATTTATTGGTTGGGTTCCCGAAAAGGATCAACCATAATTGTTTGATGCCATTGGAATGGTATATAATCTACCAAATTTTCGTGCAGAAATTGACAGTGCAAGCTGCAGGAATCTTGCAGATAAGTTTACTAAGATAGAAATAATTATTTGCTCTCATTTGTGAAATAGTTTGAGCTTAAATAGTTTCAATTGACTTCCTTGTTGTTTATTTTTGTTGACATTATTAATTTTCAATAAGTCTTATTTAAATTGTCTCTGTTTTGATGAATAAATAAATACGTTTTGTAGCTATCAGAAAAAAAAATTCTTGAAATACACTGTAACTTTAATTATATTTAACAGTTATTTCCCGAAGGCAAAGTGAGTGAACATCTGAGACGAATAATTGTGTGACTAGTATAACTTCAGAGCTGAGCAACAGAGAATTGATAATCGACACAGTTTATTTGTTGTAAAGATCACGAGTGCCTGCGGAAGCCGTGCCATTTTGTTTGCTTTATATTCACCATCTACTGCGGTGAATATGAAATCATATTATTATTTCTATAGGAAACCACTCAACCAATCAGATTGCTGGAAACTCTTTGTTCATCTTTGGAATTCTGCTAATTATTTATTGTGGTATCTGTTATTCCAGCCCAGCATTTTATAGCTCTAGTGGAATTCTGACACTGTCATATAGCAATTAAAAACTGTGCAATACTTGTTTTTTTTTTTTTTTTTTTTTTTTCTGATTTTGGAAAAGAAATACATGGAGACTTTTGATCAGTTGATATTCTGTGACTTCGATGGAATAAGCAATTTAAGTTGTGTAAGGTTGCCTTAAGTCGCCTAACGTTTTGGTCAAGCCTTAAGTTACGGCGACTTAAGGTCCCAGAGTAGGCCTTAAAAGAAAACAAAGGCCTTCGCCACGGTAAAAAAATACTTTTGAAAGACCTTTCGGTTTTTCCTTGACCCGGTGGTCCTTTGAAATAATGAACCTTTCCTAACTTGGGCAACGAAGTAGCTAAAATGGTGTTCAGTGGGCAGGTGCAACAGCTGACCGTGTCCCTCTAAGATTCGAGGACGCCACCGGAAGTGATTTCTCCTAGACTGACGTCACACCTTCAAGTCCAGGACTGCATCGCGTCCTGGCTACAGCGACAGAGGCCATGTTTTGACGTCGTATGCAGAACGTGAGTATTTCGGTGGAATTTTGATAAAGATTTCGCATACCTTTGAGTCTCAAACAGATTATTTTTGCCTTATGTGTTTATTGAAGTCTTGTGCTGATTTATTGACGAGTTTCTGTTTCTTTTTCATTCACTTTGCAAATGTTAAACCTGCCTAAATCCGATTGTCGACGCGAGTGGTAAGCTTAAGTTTATGATTAAACGTCTGCATTTCTTCGATTTTGCCAAACGTATCTGCAAATTGTGTACGTCAAATTGCAGCCTACTTCTGCCGTCTTGTTAGTAGTGTTTTTGTTTGTTTGTTTTCTTTGTTTGTTTTTTTGTTTGTCTAACAATGGTATATGTAAAAGAGAATTTTAAATTTTGTGGATGGATGCAAAATAAAGCGCCATGTCGAGAAAAGTTTTATGATAAAGCGCCATATCACCACGTCGAAAAAAGTTTTATATTAAATCCTTAAGCAAATTTAACTGACGGTAAAAAGGTTCACTGGATGACCTCACAGTGTCGGTAGTGTGTCCGGATCTGTCATTAAAATATTTGCCGCCGAGCTTTGATTGGATAATTACCTGGGGAAATAAATTTTCCCTATCTAACGCTTTGGGGTAGCTGTCAATGGAAACTCTATTGTTCGCGTGATATATCCAATCTCCAGACGATAAGATTTACGCCAGGTAAGTTACTTGAGGAAAGCACACTGAAAAAAAAATCACTTTCCCGAGCTAAAATGTCAAGTCGAGTTTACCTAGGCAAAAAGTCTGCAGTGTGACAACTGTTATTGAAGTCATACGAAGTCGCCCTCTTGCAGTGAGGTCAACTCTTGTGAACTTAAATGTTAACATTGGCGCGCTTGGACGCTGTTGTAGTACCAGTCTACTCCCGGTTCTGAAGTCCTAGAAGATGTCGAGTCCTTGAATCTTTAATTTAAGTCCCTATTGTTAAAAGAACGTCACTTTAGTCACGCAACCTAATGTTGGCGTATGTTTTGCACTCGCATTGGAGGCTGGGCCCTTAACTTTGATTGGTCTTTGCAATACACCTTGTTGAATGGGCGACTACAGTTTCAACATTTGTTATATTTTGGAAAAAAATATTTGATTGAAATGAAAACATTCTTTCAAAAACAAAATGTGCAAACGCCATCAAACTTGCATGCTACACGTTCTAACATTGTTGAATCGAGAGATCTAAGAAATGTTTTATAACAATCATGTTTAAACGTGTAGCCGGGGCTTAAAAGAACGCAGTTATCGATTGAGTGTCGAACAACCAATACCAAAGTAATTACTTCGACCAATCACAGCAGCTGCAAACAGCAAAATGAACCAATCCAAATTCGCAGAAATTCCATGTAACTTGCTCAAAGCGCGGGGAAAATAGGCGGTGCAAGTCGCGATATTGGTTTTCCTTCCCACTGGTTGGTAAGCCTGCGCGAGACTTTTGAACCAATCAATTAGCTAGCGTAGCAATTGCAATCCCGTAATGACTTTCAACAGTCATGTGAAAACTGCTCTATAGGTGAGTCGCCCTGCTAAAATTCATTTTATATCTTCTCCTGAGGGTACAGGAAGTATTATACGCGTGATATGAAGTAACAAGCTATGAAGTTACCGAATAACGAAAAAAAAAAGAAAATGATAGCACCTGCTACATGCTAAAAGGAAATATTCTTCCGGTTTTTGTAACGTAAAATATCTCATATCATACCAATAACTGTTTGCTGTTCTGTTGTTCTTCCTTTAAATAAGGAATCAAAAGTCACACTGGTTTGCATTTGCGAGAAAAGAAAAAGTAATCTCGTTTGTTCAAAATTATTAAGTTGTCACCTTATCATGACTAATGTGGTTATGCATACAATGATCGGAAAATTTTTAATTCAGAAGAGATATTGTATATAGGTCGGTGAAGCTTTAAAAGCACGTAATTAAAATGAGCCCATATCCTTTACACATACAGAAAAAAAGTTATTTCGTTCTCAATATAGACTGAAAATTTTGGTTCGCTGTCTTGAAGAAAAAAAAAATTGACGAAAATCGTAAAAAAGAGGTAAGGGGGGGGGGGACCAGTTTTAGTGGTTATTGAATTTCGTTGTACGTATTCCATGTAGAACGTTTTCAAGTGACGTCATCGCCGTCATGTTGGCGGACGAAAACAAAAGATCTCCCATTAGCTTCTTTTGTTCGTCCACCAGATGTCGTACTATTGTCTCTAGAGTTATTCTTGGACTGATTGAATGACAAATAGATGAAATGTGAATATTCATTTCAAAACTACGGCATTGACTATTCTCCGAAGATAACTCCCTAAAATCGACTTACCTTGCGACAGTCTTGCCACCTCCAATCGTTTAAATCTCTGTTCTCATCGCAAATAGCTTGTTAATTACCGAGTCCACTCGTTGCACAACCGACAACTCGTTAAAAGTGCCAATTAACTGGATACCAGCCTTGGAGATGTTAGCCATCGTCCATTACATTAACAATTGTGATATTTGGGAGAAACTTCTGTAGACGCAAAAAATGACAGTTTATTTTTTTTTCTCAGTGAGTGAGCGAGCGGAATTCATTAAATCCTGCAATTTTAATTGGCTCCGGGAGCGGGAGAAATCTTCTCATCCGGCCCACTCACGGTGGGCGGAATCCTTGGTTACGCGTTCTTGTGTGAAGACCATAAATTTCCATTATTATTATTATTATTATTATTATTATTATTATTATTATTATTATTATTATTATTATTATGATTATTATTATTGTTATTTGTTTTTTGTTTTTTTGACACCGAATCCGTTTACATACATAAGTTACTTTTTATTAGGCAAGAGGTTTGGAGAATTGAAAGAAAAATATTTCTCTTTGAAACTTTCAGTTTCTAAGTCGCTTTAATACTGCATTCGCTATGAAGTGCGGTGCTAGTCAACAACTGAGAGAGGAAGGGAGAGAGAGAGAAAGAAAAAAAGTTATTTACCAGCTAAGGGTTGGTCCGTATAGCGGAAAACTGTGACCTCGGTCACAGTTTCTCGCTATGCAGACCCAGCTGGCAAATAACATATATGTATCAAACTTGAATATTCATTTCAGGACAGCATCTGGAAAACTACGGCATTGAATTTTGCTTAAAGCCTATTCTACAAATGTGCAAGCACAACTCAAAAACTAACTAACTAAACTAACTTGCGACAATCTTGCGACTTCCAATCGTTTAAATACTGCAGTTCTCATCGCAGAAAGCCAGACCACTCGTTACAAATGACAACTCGCTACAAATCTCAATGTACTGCATACCAGCCGTCGAGGTATTAGTCGTCCATTACATTGACAATTGTGATATTTGCGAGAAACATCTTACTGCACCTATCACTTCTGTAGACGCAGAAAATGACAGTGTATTTAGATACCAAAACCCTCGGAAAGTCCACAGAAATATCAAAACTGGTTGTCTGCATTCCAATTACCGTAAACCATAACTTACAGGCGAAACCTAAAACATTGCACAAAAGCAAAAAGATGTTTATATCTTTTTATTTTTTCATTTTTCTTTAAAATAGAATCTTACGCCATATGTAATTGCAATATCGTGGTACGTTCCAATATAGTGCGGAAAGTGCAAAATCACAATGACGTGTTTCGCAGAGCGTGCCAATTTTTACCTTGCAGGTTTTCCGACATAAACAGCGGCTGAGTAGCTTTGGCAGTCACGGAGTTAAGGCGGTTTTCGCTAGAAATGATCATATTGCAGGCTGCTTAGATCTTTCACTAAGCACAAGCTTTTAAAAATAACCTGATCGTGGAAAGAAAGGTTTGATTTCAGTGAAAAGAAGAGCTGGAAAGAAGACCATTGCTAACAAACTGAGACTACTCAGTGTTGGTTGAATTCAGACTTGAAGTTGTAAGGATGGAAAAAGAAGAAAGTGTAATGTTGCTGGTAAACTGTGTTGTAAACATTGCACTTGCTTTCACAGCGACCATTGGAAATGTGCTTGTGCTGTACGCAGTGTGGAAGAAGCCAACGCTTCGTTCGCCCTCTATCCTATTACTATGTGGTCTGGCGTCAACCGATTTAGCTGTTGGCTTGATCGTGCAACCTCTTTTCATAGCAGGTAGCTTAAATCACTTGTATACTCGATCGGAGAAACTGAAACTAACCTTTAGAATGGGATATAACGCCACTGGGTTCTCTCTATGTGGAGTGTCTCTATGCATAATTGCAGGAATCAGTCTTGACAGACTCATTGCCATTCTGAAGCCGCTGCAGTATCCCAGCATCGTTACTGTTCGGAGAGTTATTTGTATTCTTCTTGCGATTTGGGCAGTTTGTGTATTGGCAGGAACCACCCAGTTTTGGGAGGAAAGAATTCTATTAGCTTCAATTGCTTCTGGGATATTCATAGGGTTTTGTGTTTCCGTCATATGTCACGTGACTATTTTCACAATTGTGCGGCGTCATCGAATAGACATTCAAAATCAGGTTAGAGTGTTTGAGGGAGCAGATGCCACCGCAAGTATGGCCAACCTTCGAAAATCTGCCTTTAATGCATTTATATTCTTCATTGTGCTTGTAATTTGTTACTTTCCTTATCTCGTTGTTTACATAATTTATTTCGCACGTGAAATAAGAGACGGTGTTCTTGGAAGGTCTCTTGCCTCCACACTTGTCTTCGTGAACTCGGCTTTAAATCCATTTTTGTATTGTTGGAGAGTACGTGAGGTAAGACATGCGATGCTGCAGGTGTTTCGTAAACTTGTGCTAGGGAAATGAGATTCACTAATTCTGTCGTTTGACCACATCAAACTAGCTCTTAAATGAATGCTAGTAGGATACTAAAAACAGTCTGGAACAAACACGTGTTTTTTTTTAGGATTGGCGCATGCCAGGAAGTGTGTAGAATATAAAAATTCAAATTAAATCAATTATAGCGTTAAAGGCAGCTTAATCAAATGGCGGCAACAAACTAGCAACTACAAAGCCACGTGGAATTTAATTCTAGACCACCGCGGAAGAAAAGTCCAGTGGATGACCAATAAAGCGACATGGTACCGACATTTCAACAATATTGGACCAATATCCTTCGCCCGAAGAGGAACCAAGGTTGTCATTGTCAGCACCACACAGGAATATAAAGGATGCGCAGGAGGACCACAAAAGAAATTAACCAACTTCTTTCGCAGGTTAATTTCTTTCGCAATCAAACCGACTGCCCTTCATTTCGTTTCTAAAGGTACTGTTTTAAATGTTCTCAAGCACGTTTTGTTTTTCG
>NW_027179760.1:57500-62500 GCF_036669935.1 Montipora foliosa
GATTATTGGTTTCGAAATTTTTTGAAACCAGCTTCAATGATGGATGGTTTCAGAAATTTCCGATACCACTTCCGAAACGAGTTCATTGTCCTAACAATGTGCAAAGACACTGGAGCCACTAACCTTTGCGCTAAGATTAATGTCACAGTAAATGTGTTACTGGTTTAAAAAATTTCCGGAACCATTAATCGCGACACAACTTGTTTTAGAAATTTGCGGAATCCCTTTTATTGTCCGTAGTATAGGATTAAGACAACGGCATAACTTCTTCAGCATCACAAATAATTTATTTACAACGTTGCATTGAATTTATATCCGTTCGAGAAGAAAACACTTAAAATATGAATTTCGAAATTTAATATTCGTTAACGGTGTTCGCCTATTCACTGTTATCTTCCTCAAGCACATCCTGCTCCAAGCTTTGTCTTATCCTCATTGAAGTTTCCTTGTCTGAATCCACGACAACACAGTTCTCCCGGCGTTTGAGACTTGCCTTGGCTGCTGATGCTAAAGATGATAAAACCAAGAAACATCTTAGAAAAAAGCTATGTTAATTGCAATTTGTAACGTCATCTTTGACACGTATTCGTAGCCTTTCATCACATATTCTTGCCCATAAAACTAGATAAACTGACAAAGAAATGAGGCTAGCTACTCCAAAGAAATATCTTTTTGCTCAGTAACTACCTCAGAACGTGGACAATCTTCGCAACAAACATAATCTTAAGTGTCACGTTCGAAACGCGTGTGATAAAATTTACTTACTTAGAGAGAGTTAGAGGACTGATATGTTTATATCGGTGAGTTCGGTAACTCTCTAAGATTAATTATTTTTGATTCCTGATTTATATGCTACTTTACTAGTTCAGTGATGGCCGTTAAATGCATTTCTTTTCCTGAGGCTGAGTGATCATTCTTGGCCTACATTTGTTTAGTGAATACATCTTAGAAGATTAGAATGATAACCCTGGCTAGTCTAACATACATAAGTTAAGTAAAAAGCAAGTGCAGCTCTGAGCTGTTGCAGTAAACGTAGTAACTGAAAAAATTGAATTCCTTTCGGCAACTCCGCATTAAGTTCCTCACACATGCATGTGTGTTTTGCACGGGGTGTTTTCTCTTTTTACACTATAACTAGAATTTACTCCGATTCATCTAGAATTCACTTTGCAATGAAAACACTTTCTTTTCTCTCGTGAGCTACACACACTTACAGGCATAAGCTCCCATCTCCCAATACTTGAAATCAGTCGGCAATTGAAAATTAAACCAGACAGTCACTGTCTTAGTGTCACGCAAGGTGAAAGCTCGGAAATTTAAAATGCTCTAAAATGAAAGACGCTACGGCACTGGAAACTTGCAAAAAAGCTTAATTCCAGATTTACATTGTCAAAGTAGTCCAGATAAAAATTTATAAAACCTCGATTTTGATTATAGAATTTATGTCAAGGTGAAAACCACTACATTGTTACTTAGAATATTAAAAGGTTTTCATTTGTTTAAAACGGCTTACTGTAATTTGCAAAACGAGAGGAAACGACACGAAATTTTAAGCTGTATTTCACAAAATGAATATATGAGCATTTCGATAGCGGTAATTCGCAAAATAGATGATAAGTGAGCTGGTTTCTTATTACGCTACGACGATAGTCACGTTCAACATACCTGGGATAGAAAACATTCTCTCTACTTTTTCAATAAACGCCCCATCTGTTTGCTCTTCATTGGCCTCCAAGCCAGGTTTCCGTTTGCAAGCGTGGGAACTTGGCTCGTTAGTACGATCTTGCGATCCCCCTTGAGAAACCACGTCTGAAACCACTGGAGAAAGCGAAAGTGGCCTTTCATCCACTGTTTGGTTGCTTTCTTGAATCCGTTTAAATCTGTCAGCAAACTAACGACTGGAAACAGTGTATCCCATAAATTGTTTCGAGGAATCGTTTGCAAGCATGTCGAATTTGCCTAAATCTAGCCTTACACTGGCAGATAGGTTGGAGAACATGACCTGTAGAATGTACCACCCCGAAAGAGAGCTTGCTCGCAGGCTAGTAGAATGAAAAGATCTGAATAAGTCAATGATGTCACTTCTCTTTTCGTTCTTTGTACAGTATTCAGAAAACTAAGTAAGCAATGTACCTTAATAGAAGAGGTATCCGAACTTTCAGCAACAGCGATAACATTTGCCATCTCCTTGCCGCTGACAGTTAATGTCCCTTTCCGTTTTTGTATAAACCACCATTTTCCTGTCTCGGGTCTGTCGCTCTTACAATTTTTAACTTTGCTCATAATTTTGCTCGTTGCAAAAAAATATCTTAACTACAATTTGGAAAAAAACAAGATCCTTGATTAACACCTCGGCTAAGAACAGTCTGTAACGATACCCGAATGACACCCCAATTTATATTGCTCCTGTTGAGAATCCGTGGTTTTGTAAAAACACGCAAGAACCAAGATAGCGTGCGGAAAACAATGTCATTTCATTTACGCAGGAAACATCTAGGAATCACATTCCTTGCTCCAAGAAGAAAAAATATAATGCAACTGATTCCTGTGTCTTACCTCTGGACATTAAGCATTTGTCATGCTTTTGAAAACCAAACATGAATCGCCGGGCTACGAAAAACCGTCAACAAAGTTTAGTATTTCCCACTTCTCAAGTTTTTCTTTTTCGTGCCAGAAGGACAGAAGAAATTCCCACCCATGATTAAAAGTCAGTTAAAAAAGCTACTATTTCAGCCGAAAATTAAACTTTGGAATATCCCCCAACGTTTTGGAACGTGTTTTAAGTGGAAACTGTATAAATAACAGTACCAATTTGAAATAGAAGTCTTGAATGAATGAAACACAGACTAGACTGAAACCATTTCGATTCTCGTCACCAGCGTAAACTATATGAGTGGCAACTGACGAAATCAGCAATAGTCAAATATCGTTGGTGAACACACACTGGATATGAGATGACAAACTGCCAACGAGGCAAGCACTAATAGCAAAAAAAGGGCCTCAACCAATTTCACATTCACCTTTAAATTGTTGCATTTGCTTTGCAAACTGACTGGGTCTGGCCAGCCAGTTCTGACAACAGGAAAGCGCGTCAATGAGGACAGCACTCACCTCCCACCAATGTAGCACGGGTTCGATTCTGAGACTCGGCGTCAATTGTGGGTTGAGTTTGTTGGTTCTCTACTCTACACCGAGAGGTTTTTCTCCGGGTACCTCGGTTTTCCCCTCTCCTCAGTCAAAAACCAACATTTGATTTGCGTTAATTTCTTGATTTCAGTTTTAATACGATGTCCCCAATAGACCAATTTCGATAGATTAAAATTCAGTCCTAAACAAAAGACATCATCTCGAGGCTCTGGGGAAAAATATAAGGATTTGTATGAGTTTATTCCCCAGAGCCTCGAGATGATGCCTTTTGTTTTCGACTGAATCTTAATATATCGAAATTGTTCTATTAGAAATCCAGAAGACTAGACATGCATGCATATTTAAAGATCCTTGCTTCTCAAACGATTGCAAGATCTTCAGTGAAGTCAAGGATCCTCGACGATCTTTTGCAGGCAGATCATATCAAACAGATCATTACCGTAATTTGGGGGACCCTGGGTAGGTGAGGTAATCCGCCTACGAGTAGTCATCATATATATCATATCATCATATATCATATATCTTTCTTTACCCTCGGATTTTAGAGTAGTTTGGTGTAGCTAATATCTCCGAGCATTTACCCTCCCAACCATGATACACCACAGAAGACCGTGACCACAACACCGGGAACTACATGCCCTACTCTTTGCGACAAGTGTGTGTGTTCTTTTACGTCCCACAGGATTATGAACATTGAAGGGGTATGAGACGGGACCTCCGGCTTATCGTCCTTATCCGAGAAGACTAGAGAGTCTAACCACTTGCAGGTGTAATTACAAAGTCAGCACTTTGTCCTCAGTTATTTAAAGACCCTGAGTGTTGGTCCAGCCGGAGTTGAACTCACGACCTCCCGCGTGACAGCCCGGTGCTTAACCAACTGAGCCACCGGAGCCACCGGTGCGCTCAAATAGCCCCGGGCGCTGGGGTGCGGTTTCCAAATGCTTTGACGGAATGTTCAAACTAAAGATAAATCGCCACGGCCAGGTCGAGTACCCCACCTTCAGCATTCACATGGAGAAAACTCACCCCACCCCGCTTCGGTGAGGTACCCCACCTCTCATGTGAACGAGAAATTGTATGGATAGATTGGTTACCCCACCGAGGTGGGGTACCTCACCTACCTCCATGTGAACAGTCCCTTTCTGAAGGACCTTTGACAGGTGTTCAACTACGCCACGAGGTGTTTCATGAGCCAGAGTCACTGTCACGATCAGTGTTGGAAAATAGGTTTCTTTTAAATCTGTAATATCGGAAATCCAGACAGCAATGAGTTCCAAAGGTTCAAATATGTGCCTTCCACTCTCGCCTTAGAGGTAAAATCCTTGTTCGATATAATTACTTCAGGAGAGCGTATTCAACACTATTTATTCAAATGGTTTTTTTCCCGCTTATTTCATGCTAACCTTTGGAGACGACCTTCGGGTACTGTCAGCTCGAAAGGAATGAAATGTATGCCAACTGAAATAATTTTTTGGTGCAATAGGGGGGGCAACTTTTTTTATTACTTTTTTGATTCCGGCACGATTCTTTGTTACATGTATTAGGGAATTTAATCAAAGACGATGGCTACGGCAACGAAAACGTCAGTTTAAAATATAGCTTAGCGCTATCGCAAGTATTTCGAGATTATTCCGTTTTGTTTACCTCGTAGAACGCGGGCGGACTGTCCAATAGCGGATGGGCACGAACGGTTTTAAAGTCATAACAGAAAATGACTGGTTCATTGTTATATGCGCGCGTTGTCTTCAAAACCTAAAATGCAGTGGATTTCACGTTGTTGTTTTGTGGACTACGGCAAAGAAATGCCGGGAAGTTCGTGCTGCACGTGTAACACGAGTATTTTTCCCTTTTTT
>NW_027179760.1:67500-92500 GCF_036669935.1 Montipora foliosa
TGAGCAGCATAACATTAAATTCGCCAGTAAACTGATCCTCAGACACTAGGTCCCTCTTTACTACAATTCCACTACAACCAGTATCTCTGAGGACATCAACAGGCTTCTCTCCAACTCTACCTTTCACGACAGGCATTTTACTTCTCACTCCAGTCAACGGTTCAATACAAGCACTACTCAACAATGGAATCTTCTTACCACAGGCTAACAGCAGCTTATCATCTTTAATACAGGCCTTAACTTCTTCATCAGTAGGTTTAACCTCAGGTGGCTGAACTAAACAACTGGCACTCACTTGACCACGCTGCACAGGGTTACCATCCTTACTTTGTCCTCCTGATCTGCGTCCACCTGATCGACAGTTTCTAGCTTCATGTCCCTGCTTACCACATAGGAAACACTTTCTTGTTAGGGTTGGGCAGTTGACAGCTTTATGACCTCGGGTGTTGCACTTAAAGCAATGCAGAGCTGGTGGATTAATCTGCATGTTCTTGGCTTCGTCCCTCTCAGGCTGTACTGTTGGCTTTCTGCTCGCTGAGCTGAACAAATGTTTACCATGAGCCTCCAAGTACTGGTCAGCGATCTTCGCAATCTTTGCTAGAGTCTCAGGTGCCCTTTCTCGCAGGTGAATTGCCAAATCCTTAGGGCAAGAGTCAATAAATTGTTCTTTGACGATCAAGTCCTTAAGACCATCAAAGGTTCGCGCAGTATTTGAAAGCTCTAGCCACCGTAACAGGTATCTGTCCAGTCGCACAATAAACTGCTCTGGACTTTCGTCAACTTCTGGTCTGGATGCTCTAAATTTTCGACGATAGCCGTCTTCGGTAAGGTCATATCTCTTCATTAACGCAATCTTTACCCTGTCATAATCCTTAGCTGCATCCTCCGATAGACGTGAATACACTTCTAGTGCCCTTCCAGACAACAGAGCACTGAGCTTCGATGCCCATCCATCTTTTTTCCACTTAGCCGTCTCCGCGAATCTCTCGAACCTCTGCAAATACGCGTCCAAATCGTCTTTACCATCAACAAACGAGGGGAGTTTAGGTGCCTTAACCCGATCCTCTCTCACTTCAGGACGTCCGTCAGCACTCTCCACAGCCAAACGTGCAATTTCCAGCTCATGTTCTCTTCTTGCCGCTTCAATAGCCTCTTTCTGTTTCAACAGCTCGGCTTCCATCTCCAATTTTCTTAGTTCGCGTTCTTGTCGCCTGGTTTCTCTCTCTTCGTCTTCTCTTCTTTTATCTTCTTCAAGTAATCGACGTTTCTCTTCTTTTTCTTCTTCAAACCGCCTACGTTTTTCTTCTCTTTCTTCCTCCAATTGTCTTCGTTTTTCTTGTTTTTCTTCCTCTCTACGTTTCTCTTCGCGTTCTTTTTCTTCTTGTTCACGCACAAATTCAAGCAGCTTTTCTCCTTCCAGACCAAACTTTTCGCCAAGCTGAATAAATTTCTCCATTTTCACAGCACTAAAATTCCACGGCTCTTTCACTCGTTACAACTTTTTCCACAGCGCAGCTACTTCCTTCCAAGTTGTGATCCTTTCCTGGTTTCTGTAGACGGCAAACAAATGAATTCCTCTCCCGGACAGGCCCCCAATGTTACGAGTTCGAATGTTTTGAGGAAAGGTAGTTTGCAGACTCAACTGAACGCAGGGTTGTCGGAACAACAACAAGAAGTTTTATTCCAAAAAACGAACGTAGTTTCCACGATGTAAAACTCTGAACAACACGTATTCGACAAACTTACACGGCTTCCGCCAACTTGAATAAACACTGCTTCTGTCACACTTGACTAAACACGGCCAACGCCAACTCTCTTCGCTTGTGAAAAACTAGTTAGAAAAACACTCCGCTTGTACTCGTCTACTTATATACTCTGACAATAAACTTCTAGAACTTTCTAAATTAGTAATGAATCTAATAATAGAAAGATTACAAAACACACTGATTTAGAAACGCTTACGTACAAACCTAAATATAAACAAACTACGAACTCTCGCGAAGCTTCTAGACAGTAACGCTTGTCACGCAATACTATTTTTCGTAACACACTGAATATTCAGGAGCTCTGAACGAGCGTTGCACGTTTCAACCCTTTCTAATTACGCGGTACGTGTTCAATATATATGTAAAATAAAATAAAAAATTTATGAACTCAATGAATGAGAAATAGATGAAATTTAAATATTCATTTCAGGACAGCATGTGGAAAACTACGGCCTTGACTTTTGCTTAAAGACCATTCTACGAATGTGCAAACACAACTCAAAAACTAAATAACTAAACTAACTTGCAACAATCTTGCGAGCTCTAATCGTTTAAATACTGCGGTTCTTATCCCATAAAGCCAGACCACTCGTTAACACTCACAACTCGCTACAAATCCCAATGAACTGGATACCAGCCGTCAAGAAATTAGCCGTCCATTACATTGACAATTGTAATATTTTGGAGAAACATCTTACTGCACCTATCACTTCTGTAGACGCAGAAAATGACAGTGTATTTAGATACCGAAACCCTCAAGAAGTCCACAGAAATATTGAAACTGGTTGTCTGCATTCCAAAGACCGTAAACC
This sequence comes from Montipora foliosa, assembly GCF_036669935.1. Taxonomy (NCBI): domain Eukaryota; kingdom Metazoa; phylum Cnidaria; class Anthozoa; order Scleractinia; family Acroporidae; genus Montipora; species Montipora foliosa. The sequence goes on from NW_027179760.1 coordinate 70,079, forward strand.
ATAACTTATAGGTGAAACGCAAAATATTGTAGGGAAGTAAAAAGATGGTTATATCTTTTATTTTATTTTATTTTTTTTTAATTTAATTTTTCTTTCAAATACAATTTTACGCCACATTCAATATTTATCGTTTTCAATTTTTTCCGACAGCGGCTGAGTCCTTGAACGTGGAAGGAAAGGATTGATTTCCGTGAAAAGATCAGAAAGAGGAGAGGCCGTTGCTCACAAAGTGAGAATACTTGGTGTTGGTTAAATTCAGACTTGAAGAAAAGATGGAAAAAGAAGAAAGTGTAATCATAGTAAACTGTGTTGTAAACATTCTACTTGCTTTCACAGCGACCATTGCAAATGTGCTTGTGCTGTACTCAGTGTGGAAGAAGCCGACGCTTCGTTCGCCCTCTATCCTTTTACTATGTGGTCTCGCGTCAACAGATTTAGCTGTTGGTGTGATCGTGCAACCTCTTTTTATAGCAAGTAGCTTAATTCACTTGTACACTCGATCGGAGACACTGAAACTAACGTTTAGAAGGGGATATGACACCATTGCTTTCTCTCTTTGCGGCGTGTCCCTATGCATAATTGCTGGAACCAGTCTTGACAGACTCATTGCCATTGTGAAGCCGCTGCAGTATCCCAGCATCGTTACTGTTCGGAGAATTACTTGTATTCTTCTAGCGATTTGGGCAGTTTGTGTATTGGCAGGAACCACCCAGTTTTGGGCGGAAGGAATTCTTTTAGCTTACGTTGCCTCTGTGATATTGATCGGTTTCTGTATCTCCGTTATATGTCACGCGACCATTTTCACAATTGTTCGGCGTCATCGGATAGAAATTCAAATTCAAGCTCGAGCGTTTCAGGGAGCTGATGCCACCGCAAGTCTGGTCAGCTTTCGAAAATCTGCCTTTAGTGTATTTATATTCTTCATTGTGCTCGCGATTTGTTACTTTCCTTATCTCCTTGTTTACACAATCTATTTCGCCCGTGAAACAATAGACGGTATTTTTGGCAGGGATCTTGCCTCCACAGTTGTCTTCATGAACTCGGCTTTAAATCCATTTTTGTATTGTTGGAGAGTGCGTGAGATAAGAAATGCGATGCTGCAAGTGTTTCGTAAACTTGTGCCAAGGAAGTGAGACCCACGAATTCTGTCGTTTGACCAAATTAAAGTAAGTTAAACTCTTAAATGAAAGCTAGTATTAGAGTAAAAACAGTCTAGAACAAACACATAGCGGTTTTTAGGACTGGTGCTTGTCATGCAGGGAAGGACTACACTGTTGCCGGAGGCAAGTGCTGTCACCAATGTGCCATCCCAGTACCCATCCTTAATTCTGTCGGTTTTTCCTCGCTAAAAAAAAACTAAGAATAAACTGCTCTGAGACTTTTAAAGTCCTCGCTAGGCGATCCGCGACAATTTTATAGACGCGAAGAGAAGTTACTCCCTGCTGTCTCTAAGAGACAATTTCTTCAGTAAACTTTCCTGATATTAAGTGCGAGGGTCATAATTTCTCTTTTTCTTTTAGTAGCCATCTCGTTGGCTAACTGAGGGCGCTTTCCTGTTGTAAGAACTGGCTGGCCAGACCCAGTCAGTTTGCAAAGAAAATGCAACAATTTGAAGGAACACTTGCATGATAATTCCTCGCATTCTTCTGGAGGGGTATATATTATTATCAGTCCTTGAAGTGTGTTAATTTCAAGGGGTTGGGATAGAATTAGTCCTTCCAAATGCAAGGTCTGGCCAGTCAGTTCTGCAAAATGGAAAGCGACCTTCATCTCGTATTTCAGTTCATATCTTGTATAATTTATGCCATTAAGCGAAATTTCCAAGTATCCAAACGTATTGAAGTCAATAAAATTTCATGAAACCATTACGCCATGCGTAGTGCTTGTTGAATGTGAAATGATCAGAAGCTTTTCTTTGCTATTAGTGCGCACCTCGTTGGAAGTTTATCATCCCATATCCATTGTGTGCCCACCAACGGTATTTGATTATTGCTGGTTTCGTCAGTTGTCACACAAATAGTTTAAGCTGGATACGAGAAACCGAAATAGTCTCTAGTCTGCGTTTCATTAAATTAACACTTCTATTTCAGTTAGAGTATTGTTAATCCCTACAAAGACTAGGGATTTAGTTGTAGACAACTATTAGTGATCGACAACTAAAAGTTATCGACAACTAGAAAGCGTAGTTGTCGACGTTTTTCTAGTGTGTGAAAACTTTTGTTTTAGTTGTCGACTACTTTTAGATCTCCGCGTTATTGTGGCAGCGGCTTTCCCAGCCGGCTTAAGACATGGAGGATTGCGCAAGTAAAATACTCGGTAAAAAAAAAAAAAAAACATTCTTTTTGATCTTCCTTCTCCACATCCCGTTCTTGGACGTGGAAACGACTCTAACGTCGGCATTATTGCGGCAGCTTTTGGCCTTTCTTGTCGCCATTTTGAATGCACGAACACGTGAGCATGCGTAGTAAGCTCTTGGTGCCCTTACTTTCAACTTGAAACTTGAAATACAATGGATCACGTTTGTTGTATGAGAAGCAATTTGCAGAATCTTGCACTCTATAGTTCTCGTTAATAGCAAGTTTGAAGACAAGTTGCATGTCCGTGATCTGTGATCTGTGCCATGAAACCGTGTACATGTTGCTATCCATTTTACTTAAAAAATGGACAAGGATCAATTACAAAAGCGGTATAAATAATTAAAGGTGTCTCCAAGAATCGTTTAAAACCTCAATAAATGCTCAGTTGCCGTCATTTGATTAATTCTATCACTGAAAAACTCCTGTCTGGCTTTTATTCACTTGTGTCGATGATTTTACATCCACGTATCACTTGTACATTCTAGCAATCTCCAATTGAAATATTTTCCGGATCGTTCGTAGCAGCTGAACACAGGCCCATATATAAAAATAACACCAAAAAAAAAAAAAAATAAAACCCCTTATGTAAATCGTCTCACTTATGTAGTGACTATGTATGTAACAAAAGGGTTTAGAACCCGTGGACGTAAACATTTATAACTTATGAACGTAAGAGTTTATAACCTTCGGACGGCAGGATTTTAAAAATTACAACCCCGGACGTAAACATTCATATAACCCTTAGGGGTTGTTAAGGATTTTACAAATTACAACCACCGGACGGAAACTCTTATAAATGCTCATAGATTCAATGAATGAGAAATAGATTGAATATTCATTTCAGGACAGCATGTGGAAAACTACGGCATTCACGTTTGCTGAAAGACCATGCTACCAATGTGCGAACACAATTCCCTAGACTTGCGACAATCTTGCCACAATCTTGCCACCTCCAATACTTTAAATACTGAGGTTCTTATCGCATAAGGCCAGACCACTCGTTACAACTGACAACTCGCTACAAGTCCCAAGAAACTGGATACCACCCGTCGAGATATTAGCCGTCCATGACATTGACAATTGTGATATTTGGGAGAAACATCTTACTGCAGCTATCACTTCTGTAGACGCAGAAAATGACAGTGTATTTAGATACCAAAATACTCAAAACGTACACAGAAATATTGAAACTGGCTCTTTGCATTCCAAGCACCCTAAACCATAACTTATAGGCGAAACGCAAAACATCGAAAAGAAGTGAAAAGATGGTTATATCTTTTGTTTTGTTTTTTTGTTTTTTTGTTTTCATTTTTCTTTCAAATACAATTTTACGCCGCATTTAATTGCATTATCCTGGTATGTCCTAATTGCGGAAAGTGCAAGCTTTTTCAAAAGTGGCCGTCATTTCAGTATTCTCTACTTTAATTGCAAATTGACCTTTTCGGCCTCGTTGAACATTAAACGTTCTTTCGAATTTTACGTTTAAAAGCGAGGCCCAAAGGGCCGATTTGCAACGAAACAAAGTAATACTAAAATGGCCGCTATTTTGGAACAAGGTGTATGACGTGTTTCGCAGAGAATGTCAACATTTATCCTTTTCAGTTTTTCCGATAGCGGCTGAGTAAAACGTGGAAGCATAGTTAGTAGAGGAGACCCTACTAACTATGGTGGAAGGAAACGTTTGATTTCTGTGAAAAAGATCAGCAAGAAAGAAGATCATAAAATCCAATTTTACGCCACATTCAATATTTATCTTTTTTCAGTTTTTTTCCGACAGCGGCTGAATACTTAAACTTGGAAGGAAAGGTTTCATTTCCGTAAAAAGATCAGCAAGAAGAAAGGTCGTTGTTCACAAACTGAGAATACTCAATGTTGTTTAAATTCAGACTTAAAGAAAAGATGGAAAAAGAGGAAAGTGTAATCATAGTAAACTGTGTTGTAAACATTATACTTGCTTTCACAGCGACCATTGCAAATGTGCTTGTGCTGTACGCAGTGTGGAAGAAGCCGACGCTTCGTTCGCCCTCTATCCTTTTACTATGTGGTCTCGCGTCAACAGATTTAGCTGTTGGTTTGATCGTGGAACCTCTTTTTATAGCAAGTAGCTTAATTCACTTGTACACTCGATCAGAGACACTAAAACTAACGTTTATAAGAGGATATAACACCATTGGTTTCTCTCTTTGCGGAGTGTCCCTATGCATAATTGCAGGAACCAGTCTTGACAGACTCATTGCCATTGTGAAGCCGCTGCAGTATCCCAGCATCGTTACCGTTCGGAGAGTTACTTGTATTCTTCTAGCGATTTGGGCAGTTTGTGTATTGGCAGGAACCACCCAGTTTTGGGCGGAAGGAATTCTTTTAGCTTACGTTGCCTCTGTGATATTGATCGGTTTCTGTATCTCCATTATATGTCACGCGACCATTTTCACAATTGTTCGGCGTCATCGGATAGAAATTCAAATTCAAGCTCGAGCGTTTCAGGGAGTTGATGCCACCGCAAGTCTGGTCAGCTTTCGAAAATCTGCCTTTAGTGCATTTATATTCTTCATTGTGCTTGCGATTTGTTACTTTCCTTATCTCCTTGTTTACACAATCTATTTCGCCCGTGAAACAAGAGACGGTATTCTTGGCAGGGATCTTGCCTCCACAGTTGTCTTCATGAATTCGGCTTTAAATCCATTTTTGTATTGTTGGAGAGTGCGTGAGATAAGAAATGCGATGCTGCAAGTGTTTCGTAAACTTGTGCCAAGGAAGTGAGACCCACGAATTCTGTCGTTTGACCAAATTAAAGTAAGTTAAACTCTTAAATGAAAGCTAGTATTAGAGTAAAAACAGTCTAGAACAAACACATAGCGGTTTTTAGGACTGGTGCTTGTCATGCAGGGAAGGACTACACTGTTGCCGGAGGCAAGTGCTGTCACCAATGTGCCATCCCAGTACCCATCCTTAATTCTGTCGGTTTTTCCTCGCTAAAAAAAAAAAATAAGAATAAACTGCTCTGAGACTTTTAATGTCCTCGCTAGGCGATCCGCGACAATTTTATAGACGCGAAGAGAAGTTACTCCCTGCTGTCTATAAGAGACAATTTCTTCAGTAAACCTTCCTGACATTAAGTGCGAGGGTCATAATTTCTCTTTTTCTTTTAGTAGTCATTCTTTTACTAGCCATCTCGTTGGCTATCTGAGGGCGCTTTCCTGTTGTAAGAACTGGCTGGCCAGACCCAGTCAGTTTGCAAAGAAAATGCAACAATTTGAAGGAACACTTGCATGATAATTCCTTGCATTCTTCTGGAGGGGTATATATCATTATCAGTCCTCGAAGTGTGTTAATTTCAGGGGTTGGAATAGAATTAGTCCTTCCAAATGCAAGGTCTGGCCAGTCAGTTCTGTAAAATGGAAAGCGACCTTAATCTCGTATGTCAGTTCATATCTTGTATAATTTATGCCAGGAAGCGAAATTTACAAGTATCCAAACGTTTTGAAGTCAATAAAATTTCATGAAACCATTACGCCATGCGTAGAGCTTGTTGAATGTGAAATGATCCGAAGCTTTTCTTTGCTATTAGTGCACACCTCGTTGGAAGTTTATCATTCCATATCCATTATGTGCCCACCAACGATATTTGATTATTGCTGGTTTCGTCAGTTGTCACACAAATAGTTTAAGCTGGATACGAGAAACCGAAATAGTCTCTAGTCTGTGTTTCATTAAAGTAACTCTTCTATTTCAGTTTGAGTATTGTTAGTCCCTCCACAGACTAGGGATTTAGTTGTAGACAACTATTAGTGATCGACAACTAAAAGTTATCGACAACTAGAAAGCGTAGTTGTCGACGTTTTTCTAGTGTGTGAAAACTTTTGTTTTAGTTGTCGACTACTTTTAGATCTCCGCGTTATTGTGGCAGCGGCTTTCCCAGCCGGCTTAAGACATGGAGGATTGCGCAAGTAAAATACTCGGTAAAAAAAAAAACATTCTTTTTGATCTTCCTTCTCCACATCCCGTTCTTGGACGTGGAAACGACTCTAACGTCGGCATTATTGCGGCATTTTTTTCGCCTGTTTTTGCCGCCATTTTGAATGCACGAACACGTGAGCATGCGTAGTAAGCTCTTGGTGCCCTTACTTTCAACTTGAAACTTGAAATACAATGGATCACGTTTGTTGTATCAGAAGCAATTTGCAGAATCTTGCACTCTATAGTTCTCGTTAATAGCAAGTTTGAAGACAAGTTGCATGTCCGTGATCTGTGATCTGTGCCATGAAACCGTGTACATGTTGCAATCCATTTTACTTAAAAAATGGACAAGGATCAATTACAAAAGCGGTATAAATAATTAAAGGTGTCTCCAAGAATCGTTTAAAGCCTCAATGAATGCTCAGTTGCCGTCATTTGATTAATTCTATCACTGAAAAACTTCTGTCTGGCTTTTATTCACTTGTGTCGATGATTTTACATTCACGTATCACATGTACATTCTAGCAATCTCCAATCGAAATATTTTCCGGATCGTTCGTAGCAGCTGAACACAGGCCCATATATAAAAATAACACCAAAAAAAAATAATAATAAAACCCCTTATGTAAATCGTCTCACTTATATAGTGACTATATATGTAACAAAAGGGTTTAGAACCCGCGGACGTAAACATTTATAACTTATGAACTCTTAAATGAAAGCTAGTACGAGAGTAAAAACAGTCTGGGACAAACACATAGCGGTTTTTAGGATTGGCGCTTGTCATGCAGGGAGTGTGGAATACACAAAAATTCAAATTAACTCAACAGGGTTAAAAACAGCTTAATCAAATGGAGGCAACAAACTAATTACTACAAAGTCACGTGGAATTCAATTGTGGACTTAGGAAGACAACTCCAGTTGATGACTAAAGCGGGATAATATCCTTCCCCCGATCGAAGGGGAATGAAGGTTGTCCCTGTCGGGACCATACAGGGATACAAAAGACACGCAGGAGGACCACCAAAGACCTTGACCAATTTCTTTCGCAATCAAACCGACTGCCCCTCATTTCGTTTCTACTGGGCGTGTTTAACTACTCTTAAGCATCTTCAAACGCGCAAGGCTCATCTTCTTGTTTTTCGATCATGCAATTTCTTTAACAAGTAGGTTGAAATAATCATAGTTTAACACTCAAAAATGCAAACTAAGCAAGGAAAACAAGCATTGATGCAAAAGTAAGTAAATATTGATATACAGTTTTAAGGAAGAACAGAAAGAAGTTTTTAGGAAGTGTCAATCGAGAATGAAATATTTGCCATCAGCAACAAAATTTGCGACATGAAAACAAAATAAACTTTGAATCGCGAATATAAAAAGCTACCATCAGCGAAAAAAAAATCGGGAATTTTTGCTACGTTAATTTTTTTCTATTGTACTTTTGGCTGCACAAGTAAATCGCAAAATCGAAAGTCACATCGAATTCAGCGGACGCCGTGATCATATTACCTTGCATGTTTACTCGCGAAACAAAAGATACATCTGTGTCAAAATGATGGCAAGACACCGGATTATTGTTTTTGTAAGTTTAATATGTTTTTTCTTTTAAGTGTTTATGGTAGTGCACTTACAGTGCACTACCACAAAAGCCGATCGAAATCCATGGTCATTCGTACGTAAAAATACACTTAATTTATCCGCTAACGATTTGGAAAGTTGTCTTAAAGTATGGAATAAGGAGGGAAGCGTGAGTGGGATGACAACTCAAGACTAGTGAATTGTCATGACTCCACTAACTGTCAAAGGAACACGGATTTGAACAACACAGAATCACGTATCGGCAACGTCCACTTGACGTTAAGATATTCATTGCTGGATACATTTGATTATCTATTTATTCTACATTCCTATTCTACTTCTATTCTTATACTACGTGCTTATTTCAAACGTTCAAACTATTTTGAGATTGTTAAAAAATTATGGATAATGCAACAGCTTGCCCTAATGTTCTGGCACAAGGAGTTTTTGAATGATAACAATAGGCAATCGTGACACGTCGAAATTTAAAAACAAAAATCACCGGTTCTTTTCAGATACGAGCGCTTTCTTTGAAAAAATTTCAAACAACCTTTACTGTAAATAGTGCTTTCCCTGATTCAACGTTAGTTATTTGTTAGAGTGGATGTTGCCTTTCATTATTATCCATTTGTATAAGTTATTGTTCAGAAAGCAGGCCTTTTCCGGGTGTGAAACATTCCGAAATATCTTACGAACTAAGAGATTTTAAGTCCCCAAACGGCACAATCATTTTGCGTTTTGTTATCTTAAAAATATGTTGAAAGACCACCTCATCAAAAAAGGCGGATGGCAATTCCGTAAATGGCTCTTCGGACCCGAATGGCTTTCGGGACTATCGAGATAATTTATAGAAAACCATTTCAGAAAGAAGAATCCAGTTCTACTCCGTCACGCGCCCCGCCAGAGTTGAATTTTTCAACCTAGTCGGAGCTCAACATTGTGTCATGTAAATTGCGTCGCAACGGGTTTGTGGCATCAGCCAATGGACTGTGTTCCTATGACGTCTATAATTGTCGAAAAGGAGACATTTGAAAAAACTTTAGCCGGACTAACATTCATCGATCAACTTGCCCCAAAACAAAGAACTTTTCTAGCAAGGAAATTGCAAGAAAAGTAACAATTTGCCCAGTGATCGGAAACAGCTTCTTTATTAAGAAGACGTTACGAAATCGTTGTATTTTCAGGCAGTTTTTTCTTCTAGACGATCCTACACACTCGATTGTTAGAGGAAAGACGATGAAAGGAATTGCATAAAGTTATTGCTTGGACGAAAAAATCAAGTCCACGACAATACAAGTACAGTAAGGGTCATTTAACACGGCAACCAAATTGAACACGCTTGTGTTCGGATGCCTCACGTATACCGACACTCTAGTCACAGAACACCCAACAATTTCGCTCTCCTCCATCCAACGCAATTAACCACACAGCAACGACCAGAAGCTACCAATCTGTTTTTGTTCAATGTACAATCTACTTATCATATTTATTACGTATGACAGCTGTCAATCAATCAATGAATCACGTTAGTAAAACGTGTTTTACATTTAAACCCACGTAATAAAATCAGGCTTTAGTTGATCAAGGGCATTATACAGTGGATAAGCCACTATCTAGAGCATTAAATGCAGGCCATGCTAAACGTTGTGAAAATAAATTGTTCGTGGTTAGTCTTACGAAGCTCGTTTAATCGCTTCACCAAGGGACTCGTCGGAGACCTTTCTGCTTGACAAATTCGTTGGGCATCACTCCCAAAGTCCTGTTCGCTTCTTAGGACTAACCACGAACAATGTATTTTCAAGTGAAGCTATGATCTTCGCAGTTTTGTACGCAATTTTTGCAATTGCGCAGAGAAGCCTGAAAAATTCAGGACTTCAACGAGGTTTGAACCCGTGACCTCGCGATACCGGCCGTGCGATGCTCTAACCAACTGAGCTATGAAGCCATTTCATTTCATATATCATTTCGTCATTGATTCATTCCTCACGGGAAAATAAGAACTCATAAATGACAAGCTCCCAACGTCAGTGGCTTCATAGCTCAGTTGGTTAGAGCACTGCACCGGCATTGCGAGGTCACGGGTTCAAACCCCGTTGAAGTCCTGAATTTTTCAGGCTTCTCTACGCAATTGCAAAACTTGCGTTCATAACTGAGAAGATCATAGCTTCACTTGATTTCCTATCCGCAGTCCATATATGATCCATTTCATCAATGTATTTTCACAAGTAACGGTCAACTTTATTGTCAATGCTAATGGTTGGCTAAGCTTGACTAGGACTCTCAAAAGTCTTTTAATGTTTTTCCCGCTAAGTGACGACTGGTTGGGTTAATTTCGACTTCGTCGCACGTTCGTTCGGTCGTTGCGCTGCGCTGACCTCACTTCAAGCTCGCTTCACACGCTTTAATTTCCCAATCGAAGCGGATTTTCGAGAGAGCGACTTGGAGCAACTGTGTAGCCTTTACTTATATGTGCTTAGAATGTGCATATTCACGGTTTAGTGAGCAAATAATCAAGTCTTTGCACAAACTGAAACTGTCAGATATACTTTTAAATTGACCAATCACAGCGTACCTACTAAGTGGGAGATAAAGTGTTTTATCCAATGGATAAGGTTATCCGGTCTTTTAAGAACTGCAGGGGCCTGTTTAGGGAGGATTTCCATACGTTTCCTAACCGAGTTCGAGGTCCGTACTGCAAGTTACGGACGGCGTTTTTTCCCGTTGACTTATGGCCCAAGCGCCCAATCAACGTGAATAATAATAATAATAATAATAATAATAATAATAATAATAATAATAATAATAATAATAATAATAATAATGGAATACATATCCCAAGATGGTTGGCGGAGGGAAGAACAGTCTTAATACCCAAGACAGACAACCCAGGAGCAGCTTACCACCGACCGATAACATGCCTAAATACAATGTACAAATTGATTACGTCGATCGTCAACTCAGAGTTACAACACCATGAATCAGTTCACAAGTATATGCAACTGGACCAAAGAGGAGGAATGCCTGGATCTATGGGGTGCATTGATAACCTGCTGATTGACAAGGCAATATTGGAGTATGCTACGAAGAACAACAAGAACTTATCTTGCACCTGGATTGACGTAAAAAAGGCCTTTGACAGCGTCTCACATGTTTGGCTTATAGAAGTCCTGAAAATGCATAAGATCAATGAAAAGATAGTAGACTTTGTAGAGAATGTGATGAGGAGCTGGACGATCACTCTACACGTAAGAACAAGTGCAGGTAACCAGGAAATTGGTCCCCTTATAATAAAGCGAGGTATACTCCAAGGTGACGCATTCTGTGTTAAGCTTTTTACTCTCTGCCTCAACCCAATCGCTTGGTACGTCAGAGGAACAGAAGGGTACAGCCTTTCACATGCAAAGAACACAAAGATAACGCATTGCCTTTTCGTGGACGACTTGAAGACTTATCACAAAAGTTCAGCCAAGGCAACTACTTTGACAAATAGACTTGAAGGCATGTTTGGTGATATAGGCCTAGACTGGGGAATTCGAAAGTGCGCCGCGATCCACATCAAGGAAGGAAAGCTCCAGAAAACCGAGAACCTACCCCTTACAAGCGGTAGCCAAATGCCAGTACTAGGAGAGGGAGACCATTACAAATTTCTCGGTAAGGTACAGAATGTCAACCAATTAGACAAACAGGTGTTTGAGCAGGCCAGTCAAGAGTACTTAAGAAGACTAGCAGCTATATAGACCTCCCCACTCTCCATACCAAGAAAAGTAAAGGCCACAAACACGTTTGCTTACCCAGTTCTCCAATATTATATGTGGTCAAGTGAATGGGCGATAGAAGACCTACAAGAACTGGACAGAAAGACCCGAGCAGTAATAGCCCAGAACAAAGGCAAGCACAACTCTGAGTCGAACCCGACCTTATACCTATCACCAGATTTAGGCGGGAGAGGCTTCAAAGAAATAGAGATACAGTATAAAGTTACGAAGATAAAGACCGCACACTACACCACGACCAGTAAAGATCCCCATATAGAAGTAGTGAGAACCTTTCAGGACGTCAAGGAAGCAAAAAAGAGTAGATCAGTGATAAAAGATGCCAAGACTTACGCCCAGCAATTAAACGTAGATGTAACATTCGACGAACAGCACAAATCCACCTCAGTAACAATGGGTGAGAAGGAAACTTTGTTCAAGATCAGTAGTCCAAAGTACATTCAGCAAACCCTTAAAGAGGCAACAGACACAAAGTACAAACAAAAAGTCTCCGAATAACTATGGCTGGGCAACTATGTCACTCAACGCTGGAAAGACAATGAAATCTCTAAAGACAACTTCAACCCAATCATGAAGTGGAAAAACATACCGGACGTCGTAAAATCCGGCTGCACGCGCAGCACTATCATTTAAACTCCCGTCCACACGTATCCAGATATTTTTAAATCCGTAACTTTTTGTTTCCGGATACGCCTTCAAATCGCTGAGCCTCCCTTCCCCAACCAAATGGTTGGCCTCTAAAGAAATAAAATCAGGCTGTGTTATGATAATGTGGCTATGCCTACTATGACCCGAAGAATTTTAATTCCGAAAAGGTGTTGTATAAAGGCCCTGAATCTTTGAAAGACAGATTGACTTTTAAAAGCACGCAATAACCTTAACACACATACACAAACACATACACACAAAGATTATTTCGTTCAAAATAAAGACTGAAAACATCGGTGTGGTGTCTTGCAAAAAAAAAACAACGTCAAAGAGAAATCGTAAAAAGTTATGCCATCGAAAGAGGCAAAAAAAGTTTCAGTGAACTTTTGAATTACGCTGTACGTGTTCCATATAATTAAAAAAAAAATCATAGACTCAATGAATGAGAAATTGATGAAACTTAATAATTTTTAACGTTAAGCTATACCTAGTTTATTAGTCGTTTTAACATTTATATCTTGTAATTATTGTAATTTTTAGCATTTATATCTTGTACATTTTCCCTGTGGGGAAAATAATAATGAAAGTTATGAAATTTATGCACAGAGGTCTGCTGAGATGAAAAATTTGCCATTTATTAGCATTACCTCCCCAGACTCAAAAATTCCACACCTTACAAATGTAAACATTGATAAATATATGCCTTTAGATAATAATTTTGGGTATTACACCACTCATGGATTTCATAGTAGCAAAGACATAATTGAGTGCTTATCACATGATAAAGCATTTTCTGCTTTGCATTGTAATATAAGAAGTTTAAGCAGCCGCCATGACAATTTTCTAAATATGATATCTGAGCTAAATTACAAATTCCCTTAGATCGGCCTCTCTGAAACTAAAATGTCACATGATGAGGAACCTTTACTTAATCACAACATAGCTGGATATAATTTCATTCCTGAACCTACTCATTCCAATGCAGGAGGCGTCGCATTTTATATCAAAAACAATCTTAAATATATTAGCAGATCACAATTTACAAAATCTACTAATGACTTTGAAACATTATGTTTAAAAAATTACATATTCTTTCTAGCTGTATTTTAAAGATTACCTTATACACTGCAGTTGTCACGTTTATGTCCATGTTAGTGTTAGTGTTACGTTCATTTGTGTGTACGATAGTTAGTGTATATGTACTCCCCATATTGTACCTCGGCTGTTAAAATTCAATTTAATTAATCTGATCCAGCTCCCTGACATTTTTAACTTTATAGTTATTTCAGGGTGCTGGTACCCTTTTAGTTATTATATTTAAATTTAATCGCTTTTTTAACTTACTTTATTTAAATCTCTCGGGTACAATAAATATTATTGTTGTTGTTGTTGTTTTAGTTCTTACACGGCATGTCTGAAAACCAGCTTGCTGTACCATTTACCGTGTTTTAAATAAAGTTGATTAAATTGAATTGAATTGAATGACAAATAGATTTAATTTGAATATTCATTTCAGGACAGCATCTGCAAAACTACGGCTTGACTTTTGCTTAAAGATTATTCTACGAATTTCCAAAGACAACTCCCTAAAGTTAACTTGCGTCAATCTTGCCACCTCTAATCGTTTAAATAATGCGGTTTTCGTCGCATACAGCCAGATTACTCATTACAACGTACAACTCGTTACAAGTCCCATCGAACTGGATATCAGCCTTCGACCAGATACCAGCCTCAGCTGTCCATTACATTGACAATATGGGAGAAATTTGATATTGCACATATCACTTCGGTAGACGCAAAAAAATAACGGCGTATCTAGATACCAAAACCCTCAAGAAGTCTATAGAAATATTGAAACTGGTTGTTTGCATTCCAAAGACAGTAAACCATAACTTATAGGCGAAACGCAAAACACTAAAATAAAATATGGTAATATCTTTTCTTTTTCTTTTTTTTTTTGTGTTTCACTTTTTTTTCAAGTAGAATCTTACGCCATATTTAATTGCATTCTCGTGGTATGTCCTAATTGCGGAAAGTGCAAGCTTACACCTTATTCCACCGAAAATGGCCGTTATTGTAGCATTGTTTTGTTTGACTGCAAAATGCACCTTTTAGCCTCGTCAAGGTTAGCTATTCTTTTGAATTTTACTCTTGAAAGCAAGGACAAGAGGGCCAATTTGCCATGAAACAAAAGAACAACTAAAATGTCGGCCATTTTGGAATAAGGTGTATGACGTGTTACGCATTGTGAATCAATACTTCACTATGTGGTCTGGCGTCAACTGATTTAGTTGTTCGTAATAAGTAGCTTAACTGAGTTGTATACTCGATCGGAGGAACTAAAACTAACGTTTAGAAGGGGATATAACCCCATAGGGTTCTCTCTTTGCCGAGTGTCCCTATGCATAATTGCAGGAATCAGTCTTGACAGACTCATTGCCATTCTGAAGCCTAGATGAAGCCGCTGTAGTATCCCTGCATCGTTACTGTCTGGACAGTTACTTGTACTATTGCGGTTCCCATATTGGCAGGAACCACCCAATTTTGGGAGGAAAGAATGCTATTAGCTTTAATTGCCTCTGGGATATTCATCGGGTTCTGTATCTCCATCATATGACACGTGACCATTTTCAAAATTGTATCCGTCATCGAATACAAATTCAAATTCAGGTTCGAGCGTTTCAGAGAGCAGATACCACCGCAATAATGGCCAGCCTTAGAAAATCTGCCTTCATGGTGCCTTTATATTTTTCATTGTGCTCTTAATTCGTTACTTTCCTTATCTCCTTGTTTACATAAGTTATTTAGCCCGTGAATAAGAGACGGTATTCTTGGAAGGTCTCTTGCTTTCACGGATGTCTTCATGAACTCGGCTTTAAATCCATTTTTGTATTGTTGGAGAGTACGTGAGGTAAGACATGCGGTGCTGCAGGTGTTTCGTAAACTTGTGCCAGGAAAATGAGATCCACGAATTCTGTTGTTTGACCACGTCAAACTAGCTCTTAAATGAATGCTATTAGGAGAGTAAAAACAGTCTGGAACAAACACATGGCTTTTTTTAGGATTGGCGCTCGCCAGGGAGTGTGTAGAATATAAATATTCAAATTAAATCAATTTTAGCGTTAAAGGCACCTTAATCAAATGGCGGCCACAAACTAGCAACTACAAAGCCACGTGGAATTCTAATTCTAGACCACCGCGGAAGAAAAGTCCAGTTGATGACCAATAAAGCGAGGTTGGTACCGACATTGCAAAAATATTGGACCAATATCCATCGCCCGAAGAGGTACCAACGTTGTCGCTGTCAGGACCACACAGGAATATAAAGGATGCGCAGGAGGACCACCAAAGAAATTAACCAACTTCTTTCGCAGGTTAATTTCTTTCGCAATCAAACCGACTGCCCTTAGTTTCGTTTCTAATGGTACTGCTTTAAATTTTCTTAAGCACGTTCAAACGTAGAAGGCTGATCGTTTTGTTTTTCGATTCAATTTCTTTAAAAAGCAGGTGGACATAATCATTTTCAATTAGTCCTCACCGACATTATTTTGTTGTTTTCGAAACGAGATGTCGAAAAAACACAGGAAACGATATTATTCCAGCCATCGAAACGTACTCACGCAATGTTTAATCATTTTAGTAGGCTGTTTAGTTTAAGTGTTTCCTTATATTTGTATATATATTGGTTATCCGAATTAAAAGATCTAGATTAAAGCAATAGAGGATTTTCATCGTGTTTACATAGCCTCAAAACTAGAGGGAGTTGGGAGAATTCGAGACAGTTATGTACGTGTCGGGTATGCGTAACTGGCGAGAATTCTCCCAACTCCCCAGCGAGTATTTCGAGAAGACTATGTAAACACGGAAAACAATTGCTCTAACACTCAAAGATGCGAACTAAGCAAGGTACAGATTTGGTTAGCCTGCTTTATACAAACAAATATTGACAAAAAAAAAAGGAAATAAATATTGATACACAGTTTTTAGGAAGAGCAGAAGCAAGTTTTCAGCAAGTGTCGATCGAGAATGAAATATAATTTTTGCCATCAGCAACAACACTTGCGACGTTAAAACAACATACATCTTGAACCACGAATATACAAAATTACTATCGGCAAAAAACATTTTGGGAGATTTTGCTACGTTCAATTTTTCTATCGTACTTTTGGCTGCTCAAGTAAATCGCAAAATCGAAAGTGACATCGAATTCAGCTGGCGCCGTTTTCATGTTACCTTTCACGTTTACTCGCGAAACAAAGGATACATCTGTGTCAAAATGATGGCAGGCCACCAGGTTTTTGTTCATTCTCAGAGGCCCAGGGGCAGTTAGTGTGAGGGGGAAAAAGTCTAAACGGGCGAGGAAAAAAATCGGGCGAAGAAAGGTCATGGGTTTTTGTTTTGTTAGTTTGGTTTTTTCTCTTTTCAGTGTTTTAAAGATTGACAAGAAATGTGCGAATTCAGCACAAAGATCACAATAGCCCATCTCTTGAGGTTGACCATTGTTTCGGCAAAGTCCAAAATGTACTCTCTTAGATTGGGTTATTTATCACCAGGTAATTCCATCGTTTTGGAAATAGCAGCTGCTTTATTATTCATCAGCGTCACAAATTCTTGCTAATTTTGGATCTCATTTTGTTGAAACTCAAGCACGCTTTCAACAGACCTGTTTATGTTCGTGAGTAATGCACGCGTTGCGGGCCTATTGTCACCTTACATACTCATACAACCCGATGACATAGTGTGTAGTGCACTTACACTTACAGTGCACTACCACAAAAAGATTCAAACAAACTTTATTTTAGAGAGTGTTTTCCCCATAGCTTTTTGAAGGACTCAAGCTGAGACATGGCAAAAGATAAGTCTTCTCATATTAATTGGTCGTTAATTGTGTTGCTTCGAATGTAAAGGCGGCATAGATTAAACTATTTTGCAATAGCTGAATATTCTGGAGTCCCCCGTGGGTTCCATATTGCACCCTTTTATTCATAATACTGTCAAGTTGAGATTGCCGAAAAAAGCACTATAGAAAAGATATGTTATATTTGAATATGAGTTGATAAGGAGAATGGGACGGGCTCACACTTTTCAATGGACTGTATAAACACAAAATATCAACAAATGGAAAAATCACCTAATTTGCATTTACGTAGACTGTCAAATGGCTCGAAGGCTACATAGTGCTTTAAATGAAAAGATGCCTAATTAAAATGCAATTGATGAGACCGGGGTTGTATAAGCAATCAGAAAAAACTTAGCAAACACTCAATAAGTGTCATTGCTAGAATGTACATGTGATGCGTGGATCTAAAATCGAGACAAAAGAACAAAAGCCAGAGAGAAGTTTTTCAATGATTGAATAATATAATGTCGACTACCAAGCAATAAATTGATGATTTAATCGATTCTTGTAGGCACCTTTAATTATATATACCGCCTTCGTAACAGTTCGTAATTGATCCCTGTCTATTTTTTGAAGTAAAATGGATAGCCACAATATAAAGACCGCTTAAGGTAATAAAAAAAAACAGATCACGGTCATTCAACTGTTCCTCAAACTTGAGATTAGCGAGAACTACATAGTGCAAGATTCCGCAAATTGCTTCTGATACAACAAACGTGATCCATTAAGTTTCAAGTTTCAAGTTTCAAGTTTCAAGTTGAAAGTTGAAAGTAAGTAGTCCCTCCCTGACAAAGCAGTTATTGAAGGCAACCCAGCATTGAACCTTTCATTAAGTGGCAACTGTATAAATAACAGTACCAAACTAAAATAGAAGTCTTGAATGAATGAAACACAGAACTAGAAACTATTTCGATTCTCGTCACCAGCGTAAACTGTTTGTGTGGCAAATGACGAAATCAGCAGTAGTCAAATATCGTTGGTGGGCACACGCTGGATATGAGATAATAAACTGCCAACGAGGCGAGCACTAATAGCAAAAAGAAATGGGTTCAACCAAAAAAAAAATTTTACATTCACCCTCAAATTCTTTATAAGCAACGATTTAGTAAAACATAGACAAGTAAAACTTAGCGATGGAAAAGAACGTTTCGGTAACATCGTGACACCATTTTCAAGTTCAAATGCAACAGAATAAACTGTCAGAAAATTTTTCGCTCAAAAATTAACAAACTTCAAAATAAATATGCAAGATCACGCAAATAGTTTTGCTTGAATAGACCGACTGAACATTGAGAGATGGTGTAAATTCCCCTAATTAGCAGCATTTCGTGCACTAAACAATCGAACTTATTCATGCACTTCTTCAGAACAGAAAAATGTCTGTCAAGGTCTTTCGGTATAATAGAGTGTTCGTTAATTAAATGTTTGCCAATAGAAGAGGCCTTTTTCGTGTGTTCAGCCGCGCATTGGTACAAGTGCCTGAGAGTAAAGCCTACTCATAACTTGCATCGCACAAGTCACATTGAAATTTATAAATTACACATTTTTGGTTAACAATAGGCGGTTTTTCTTATGCACTTTTATCTCTCGATGGATTTTATTGCTGACAAAAACCGGTTGAATGACTGTTTGGGTCTTCAGGCTGTTTCAGTCTGCCGAATCCTGGTCTTTGAAGGGCAGGACTATTCGGACCGTCGGGTTTTCTTTTGGGGCAGGTATTGGTTGCGGGTCTTCAACTTTAGATGCAACAAACGACCTGACTGTAGAGTTGATAAGGTATTGTGGATATATCAGCGGGGAGACCACTGCCCTCAAACAGTCACATTCTTCAGAAAAATAAGACCAACATGATGATAAGCGATATGCACGGCCAAGCAAGGTTTTCAAAAGTCCTCGTTTATATCGCATGTCGACATGGCTCTGGTAGTGAAGCAAAAGGCTTGTATTGAAATATGCAAACCTCGTTTTAAATCATTTATTGTTGCTACGTGGTATAGACCACCTAATTCGCTTGTTAGTATATTTTCACCTTTTGAATAGTTGATTGGGAAACTGGATTCCCTTAAAACTGAATTCTACCTTTTAGGGGATCTAAATTGCAATATGGCCGCATCCCAGTTTGATAGCGATACACGCAAATTATTAACTATCACGGATGTTTATGGTCTTCAACAACTCATAACAGAACCAACAAGAATAACCGAAACTTCTGCAACATTGATTGATTTAATTTTTACTAACTGTCCTGACAAGGTGTTATGCTCAGGTATGCGTCATATTGGCATTAGCGATCACAGCATGGTCTATGTCTATCGAAAATTAGCCATTAATGGACAGAGTAAGGGTCACACTAATATAACCTATAGGAATTTTCGAAATTTTAACCGTGATAAATTTCGTAGCGATGTTGCATCTCAAGATTGGGATCACATAAACAATTCTTCCAATCCAAATGATATGTGGAATGAATGGAAGGAATCCTTTTTGGCTATTGTTAACAAGCACGCTCCATTGAGAACCACTCGTGTTCGCGCGCGGGGTTCCCCATGGATTACTTCTGAGCTTAAAAAACAGATGCACGATCGAGATATTTTGAAACTCAGAGCAATTAGATCAAAAAATCCTAATGATTGGGTTCACTTTAAAAGACAGCGGAACAAAGTCAATAGTGCGACT
The DNA here is from genome assembly GCF_036669935.1 of Montipora foliosa. Classification (NCBI taxonomy): domain Eukaryota; kingdom Metazoa; phylum Cnidaria; class Anthozoa; order Scleractinia; family Acroporidae; genus Montipora; species Montipora foliosa. The sequence continues at coordinate 89,968 of NW_027179760.1, forward strand.
AGCTAGGCTAGCGAAGCAAGTTTATTATCAAAATACGCTAAACGAGCATAAGGGTGATTCCCGCAAAACCTGGCGGATCATCAATGAGCTGTCTTCCCGAAATTTCGTGGAAACGTCTGTGAAACAACTGAATGTAGATGAGCAACAGCTCCAGCAGAAATAGCGCACGAATTTAACCGTTATTTTGCTACCATTGGCCCGAAACTTGCTAGTGATATTCCTTCTTCATATGGCAACAGCTATCTGAATTATCTCACTAGCACGGATAAGGAGTTTCAGTTCCGCCCAACCTCCACAAATGAAGTATTTTCACTGCTGAATAAACTGAAAAAATCAAAGGCAGTCGGCCTTGACAAAATTTCTTCTCGACTTATTCGTGAATGCGCGGATCTTATTTGCAAACCGCTGTGCTATATTTTCAATCAGTCATTAAATGTAGGTGTGTTCCCAGATGACTGGAAGTGTGCACGGGTCACTCCACTATTCAAACAAGGGGAACGTGATGTCCTAAACAATTACCGCCCAATTTCCGTTATCCCGGTTATAGCCAAAGTGTTTGAAAGAATAGTTTATAACCAATTATATGCGTACCTAACAAAGCATAACGTAATATGTAAATGCCAATCTGGTTTTCGCTCTATTCATTCCACCGTTACGGCTCTACTTGGGGCTACGGATACTTGGGCTTACAACATTGACCGAGGAAAAATAAACGCTGTTGTTTTCCTAGACCTAAAAAAAGCTTTTGATACGGTTAATCACGAGATCCTTTTATCTAAATTAAATAATTACGGCATACATGGCATTTCTTACAACTGGTTTAAGTCCTATTTGGACAACCGCACTCAAAAGTGTTCCATTAATGGATCACTTTCTAAAACTTGCTCACTAAGTTGCGGCGTCCCTCAAGGGACTATTTTGGGTCCATTGTTGTTTTTGCTATATATCAATGATCTGCTAAATTGTCTAACGAATTGTGTGCCATGGATGTACGCAGATAACACCCACCTAACATATGCGGGTGACAATACAGGCGACATAGAATCAAGTCTTAACCATGATCTAGAAAATGTTAAAAAATGGTTGATAGCAAACAAACTTACCCTGAACATGACAAAAACCGAATTTATGCTGATTGGATCAAGGCAGAGGTTGTATGCTCTCACAAATCCTCCAATTCCCGAGATCAATGGTGCTCCTATCACTCAAGTTTGTGTTGCTAAATCCCTGGGCGTGCTTATTGATAATAATCTTAACTGGAGTAGCCATGTCGATAAACTGACAAAGAAAGTAGCTTCTGGAATTGGAGCCCTCAAACGTGTAAGGCATCTCGTTCCTCAGACGACATTGCGCTCTATTTATCACGCTTTACTTCAACCGCACTTTGACTACTGCAATGTCGTCTGGGGAAACTGTGGTATCACGTTACATGACAAATTACAAAAACTGCAAAATAGAGCAGCCAGAGTTTTGACCTTCTCTAATTTTGATGCAAATGCTAGCGAGCTATTCAAAATTTTAGGCTGGAAAAATCTAGTTAGCCAGCAACAAATTGCGCTGGCCACAATGGTCTATAAGTGTCTTCAGGGGCTAGCACCGGAATACCTATGTTCTAAATTTACAAACCGCGAATCTGTTTATAGTTTAAGAGACTCTGAAAGAAAGCTTAATGTTCCGTTTCCGCGGACAAATTATTATAGAAACAGCTTCAGCTATAGAGGTGCTACTGTCTGGAATAGCTTACCCCTCAAAGCGAGACAAGCAGAGTCTCTTGGGCTTTTCAAAAATCTGATTAAAGACATATTTTAGTATAAAGTACGGCATTCATGGAAAGCAGCTTTAGAATTAATATAGTTTAATTGTATTTTATTGTAATCATTTTAAAATTTTCCTTTTTGTAATTTAGATTTTAGCATTGTTTGTAATCTTAGCTGATGATTTTACCGTGCATAAATAATAAAATATCATATCATATCATATCATATCATCGGTTCGCAACACAAAAACATTCAATCAATTGTTTGAGACGATCATCGCCGAAAACAGCCTTAAAATTTCAAGCTTAAACGTAATGGATTTTTTCAAGCTTTCTTTTCGCTACTATCCTGGTGGTGTTCATTGCGCTTGAAGGTAATGGTTCTCGTGCAGTTTAAATACACCCGCAGTACTTTGATATTTGTATTCGTATTTATATATTTCCATCGCGCCTTCAATTTTACTAGTAGAAGAAATGACACCACACCCTTACAAAGCACTCACATTTTGACTCGCGAGACTGCAAATGCATAACCCACCGAGGAAACAAAATTGATGTTTCTGAGGAAGAAAAAGTTGACGCATTGACGCTTCCAGGGGAGATCTACAAAGCACTGATTGGTTCATAAGTAACCCGCACGTGATTCCCAGATGACAGTTTCTTAACAAAGGCAAAAGAATGTGTGGCCCGTTTCAGCAGACGCTGCTGGTGGAGGAACGCGTGCTGAATCCCTAACAGAGCCTGCGTGGGAGGCTATCTAGCCATTAGAGTAATTAG
>NW_027179760.1:97500-110751 GCF_036669935.1 Montipora foliosa
TGTACATAGTATTAATTCTTATTTCAGTCCAATATTTTGGTTGAAAACTGTGTTGTCTCTATAACTTTGTCCTTTTTTGTGAAGCATGAGGTCTTGTTCTCTTCATTCAACACTTGATTCATGTTGCTGATCTTGTTTTTCCAGCAAAAGTTATGTTGAGTTATTTCTGTTGGGATAATGGCAAAATTATTGACCTTCGGTGTTGTGATACAGCTAAATTGTAAAGCATTCTGAAAATTTTATCTATTTTACCTTATTATAGTGAGCTAATTTTTTGGTGTGGTGTTACTCGCAGGTACTGTAAAACGCCAAAAAGAAATTTGTTACCTGGTATTTAGGCACCAAGAAATTCATGCGTTTGCGTATTGTGTTCATTGCAGTTTGTTCTCTGCATGTAAATAATAATATTAAAAATAGAACATGTTTAGTGTGTTACTGATTACAGCCGACCCATTAGAGCCTGTGGTGCTCAATATAATGCTGAGCAGTGTGCTGCTGTCAGTGGTGTGTGTGTTTCTTGTGGAGGTTTTTGTTTTCGTTTTTGATTTTCCTCTGCTTAATTTCCAGCTGCTGCTTTTATCCTCGAGGGTTTTCTTCCTGTCTAACTAATTCTGTGTAACTTAGTGCTTCAGTTCTCTTGGCAGATTTTTTGCACTGACAAAGAAGGGGACATCTATAATGAAGGGTAGGGGAACTTCAATTAAATGCAGATTATTATTGCAACTATTCCCACACTCACCTTCGTTGGTGAAATGAATTCATCTGTGCGACAAATCTGTAGTCTTCGTCAGCCAGTAGGAAGTGGCCCTCGCATATCATTTTCTAGTGTGGTGAACTGTTTTGCTGGCATCAAAAGCCGAAAAAAAGCGCAGCTCACATTTAACTAGAGCACCTTTGGAGACATTTTCAGAGTCTCTAAACGGACAAAAGCAGCTTACTTTGTTGAATTAACTCGCCTTTGCAAAGAGCCGCATTGCTTGAAAAACCAGACATTCTCTCAGCAGTCACTGGAAGTAGTTGACATATTTTATTTTGCTTAGCTACACAAAACATGGCAAGGAACGTTGTTAAAGGGCAAAAAAATAATTCCGGGGTTTGTTGTCAATACTTGTAGCTGATTCAAATACACAGGCAGCCGCTCTGTCGCCGCGGCTTTAAGCGGAAAAACGTATCAGAGGAACAATGTCAACAAGATCTTAACTCAGAAGTTAAAAACATCAGTTTTACATGCATTTCATGAAAACTTACGACCCAAAACCCCCACAAACGTTTTCGAGAGGCATGGAAATATGAAGCACTGGACTTCGCTTTTCTGTGTAAAACCAGTTACAACTTGAGTCAAGTGTGAAGACGAACACTAGAGGCAAAAAAACCTGCTTCTCTTCAAACTTCGATTTGAACAGGTCTCTCTTAGGTTGTGAAATCGAAAGTCCACCTTTAAAGAGCTCTTCAAAAATTTCATATCGACGAAAAAAAAGTCATATTTGATATGTTTTGCGAGAACAATTTACCTCCAACATATCTCTTTTCTGAGCTTAAAGAGTAACCGATCACCTTAAGAAACGCAAAAAACCTGTCCCTTGTCTAAACAAGGAGCGTCAAATTAAGCTTCCAAGCTGGGCACAAACTCTGTTAGTTTAGGCGAATTGGTTTTGGTCCGATCTCTTCCCTGACGGCTCTGAGTGATCGTCGAAAGTTGTTAGATTCAGATTATCTTTTCTTCAAATTTCTCCGAGGAAGGACGGCGGCGCGACAGCATCCACAATGACGTGTTGGATTTTGATTTGTCGTCCGCCATTTTGAAAATGGAATAACGGCAACACAAGTGAGATTCTAGTGCGCATGTCTAGCGGTTTTTGCGCTCTGTCGCTGTTGAGTTGTATTTCTCGGTTATCGAGTTCCATACGTATAAAGCTTAAAAACGGTTTGCTTTAAAATCAGAAAAGAACCAATTCACCGTTGCTGTTGAGAAAAGTGTATGCCAGGCAAAACAAGTTACATCTCGGTAGCCTGAGAGTTAAGAAATAATTTGCCTGTGTTTAAATAACCAATACACCAATACATCACTAACGTTTCATGTTTAACCGGAGAATTAGGGAAGCAGATGTTCGAAGGTGTAATAGCTGTTGAGTTGTATTCCTCGGTTATCGAGTTTCATACGTATAAAGCTTAAAAACGGTTTGCTTTAAAATCAGAAAAGAACCAATTCACCGTTGCTGTTGAAAAAAGTGTATGCCAGACAAAACAAGTTACATCTCGGTAGCCTGAAAGTTAAGAAATAATTTGCCTGTGTTTAAATAACCAATACACCAATACATCACTAACGTTTCATGTTTAACCGGAAAATTAGGGAAGCAGATGTTCGAAGGTGTAGTAGCTGTTGAGTTTTTTTTCTCAGTTATCGAGTTCCAGACGTATAAAACTTTAAAATGGTTTGCTTTAAAATCAGAAAAGAACCAATTCACTGTTCCTGTTGAGGAAAGTGTATGCCAATTTTTCATTTCTTAATTGCATGATGCTTGCCGTTGTCAACCGTGTTTTAGAAAATATTTCAAACTGATTTATTGTACCTTTGGACTATTTTGACACGTCACTAACTTTATGACGAAGTCGGCCCAACAAACGTGTCGAGATTAGCACCTCTCTCTCTCCTTTTTCGTCTTTTTCTCTGCCATCCAAAAAGGCAAAAAAAGGTTTCAGTGAACTATTGAATTACACTCTACGTGTTCCATATTAACAAAAAAACAAAAAAATTATATCGACTCAATTAATGACAAATACATGACATTTGAATATTCATTTCAGGACAGCCCTGAAGACAGCATCTGGAAAATTACGGCATTGACTTTTATTTGCTTAAAGACTATTCTACGAATTTGCGAAGACAACTCCCAAAAGTTAACTTGCGACAATCTTGCCACCTCCATTCGTTTAAATACTGTGGTTCTCATCGCATAAAGCCAGACCACTCGTTACAACTGACAACTCGCTACAAGTCCCTGTAAGCTGGATACCAGCCGTCGAGATATTAGCTGTCCACTACATTGACAATTGTGATATTTGAGAGAAACTTCCTATTGCAGCTATCACTTAATCTGTACACGCAGTTTATGAAAGTGTATTTAGATACCAAAACCCTCAAAAAGTCAACAGAAATATTGAAACTGGTTGTTTGCATTCCAAAAACCGTAAACCATAACTTATAGGCGAAACACAAAGTTGAAGAGAAGTAAAAAGATGGTTATATCTTTTGTTTTGCTTACTTTTCGTTTCTTTTTTTTAACTTTCAAATACAATTTTACGCCACATTTAATTGCATTACCTTGGTATGTGCTAATTGCGGAAAGTGCGTGCTTACAATACATCTTATTCAAAAGTGGCCGTCATTTTAGTATTCTCTAGTTTAATTGCAAATTGACCCTTTCGACCCTGTTCAACCTTAAACATTCTTTCGAATTTTACGTTTAAAAGCGAGGCCAAAAGGGCCAATTTGCAACGAAACAAAATAATACTAAAATGACGGCCATTTTGGAACAAGGTGTATTACGTGTTTCGCAGAATGTCAATATTTATCTTTCTCAATTTTTCCGACAGCGGCTGAGGTACACGGAGTTAAGGTTCCTGCCAGTCACAGAGTTAAGGCGGCTTTCGATAGAAAGGATCATTTTGCAGACTATTTAGCTTTTTCACCAAGCACAAGCTTTTGAAAATAACTTGAACGTGGAAGGAAAGGTTTGATTTCCGTGAAAAAGATCAGAAAGAAAGAAGATCATTACTGAGACTACTACTCGGTGTTGGTTAAATTCAGACTTGAAGAAAAGATGGAAAAAGAAGAAAGTGCAATCATGTTAGTAAACTGTGTTGTAAACATTGTACTTGCTTTCACAGCGACCATTGGAAATGTGCTTGTGCTGTACACAGTGTGGAAGAAGCCGACGCTTCGTTCGCCCTCTATTCTTTTACTATGTGGTCTGGCGTCAACAGATTTAGCTGTTGGTTTGATCGCGCAACCTCTTTTTATAGCAAGTAGCTTAATTAACTTGTACACTCGATCGGAGACACTGAAACTAACGTTTGAAAGAGGATCTGACGCCATTAGTTTCCCTGTTTGCGGAGTGTCCCTATGCATAATTGCAGGACTCAGTCTTGACAGACTCACTGCCATTCTGAAGCCGCTGCAGTATCCCAGCATCGTTACTTTTCGGAGAGTTACTTGTATTGTTCTAGCGATTTGGATATTTTGTGTATTTGCAGGAACCACCCAGCTTTGGGAGAGACGAATTGTATTAGCTGGCGTTGCCTCTGTGATATTGATCGGTTTCTTTACCTCCGTTATATGTCACGCGACCATTTTCGTAATTGTTCGGCGTCATCGCCAAGAAATTCAAATTCAGGCTCGAGCGTTTGAGGGAGCTGATACCACCGCAAGTATGGCCAGCCTTCAAAAATCTGCCTTTAGTGCATTTATATTCTTCATTGTGCTCGCGATTTGTTACTTTCCTTACCTCCTTGTTTACATAATTTATTTCGGCCGTGAAAGAAAAGAGGGTCTTCTTGGCAGGTCTCTTGCCAGCACAGTTGTCTTCGTGAACTCGGCTTTAAACCCATTTTTATATGGTTGGAGAGTACCTGAGTTAAGAAATGAAATGCTACAAGTGTTTCGTGCCAAGGAAGAAAGATCCACGAATTATGTCGTTTGATCAAGTCAAACTAACTCGTAAATAAAAACTAGTACGAGAGTAAAAACATTCTAGAACAAACACATAGCGGTTTGGTGCTTGTCATGCAGGGAGTGTGTAAAATACAAAAATTCAAATTAACTCATCAGCGTTAAAAGCAGCTTAATTAAATGGAGGTAACAAACTAGCTACTATGAAATGGTATATGAAATGGATCATATATGAACTGCGGATATGAAATCAAGTGAAGCTATGATCCTCGCAGTTATAAACGCAAATTTTTTGCAATTGCGTAAAGAAGCCTGAAAAATTCAGGACCTCAACTGGTTTTGAACCCGTGACCTCGCGATACCGGTACGACTCTCTAACTGAGAGCTATGAAGCCACTGACGTTGGAGATGGTCATTTGTGAGTTCCAATGTTCCCGTGAGGAATGAACTGCGGATATGAAATCAAGTGAAGCAATGATACTCGCAGTTATGAACGCAATTTTTGGAATTGCGTAAAGAACTCACAAATGACCAGCTCCCAACGTCAGTGGCTTCATAGCTCAGTTGGTTAGAGCGCACCAGTATCGCGAGGTCACGGTTTTAAACCTCGTTGAAGTCCCGAATTTTTAAGACTTCTTTACGCAATTGCAAAAATCGCGTTCATAACTGCGAGTATCATAGCTTCACTTGATTTCATATCCGCAGTTCATATATGATCCATTTAATATACCATTTGATCGTTGATTCATTGCTCACGGAAACATTGGAACTCACAAATGACCATCTCCCAACGTCAGTGGCCTCATAGCTCACTTGGTTAGAGTGTCGCACCGGTATCACGAGGTCACGAGTTCAAACCTCGTTGAAGTCCTGGGGCCGGTTGCTCGAAGCCTGGTTAGCGCTGACCGTTGGTTAAGAGGTATGAAAACTTATAGGTTTCCATGGTATCTAACACTGGTTAGCGCTAACCATGCTTTGAGCAACCCGGGCCTGAAATTTTCAGGCGTCTTTACGCAATTTCAAAAATTGCGTTCATAATAACTGCAAGGATCATAGCTTTTCTTAAACTAGCTACTATAAAGCCACGTGGAATTTCATTGTAGACTACGGAAGACAACTCCAGTTGATGACGATACTACGCACTAAATTCAATCACAAATGTAACTATTATTAAAAAGAATCGTTTAAAGAACTGTTCAAAGGGTGTGGATTGTGTGCTTTAAGTCGTAGAATCGGTAACCACCTTTATAAGGCCGAGAACAAGGGCTGGTTTCTTGACCGTTTCAAAACATTTTTGGGCCTTTTCCGGGTGTCAAACTTCCCACCGTATCTTACAAACGAAGACATTTTATGTCACCAAACTGCACAATCACAATGCACAACACAATGCAAACTGCACAATGTCGTGTTCTGAGTGTTGGTAAACATTTTCAACATTTGAAGAAACGACTGGCACTTTTCAATCGGCATTTGATCGGAGTAAATTTGAACTGCTTTAGTCTGCACACAAGGGCTTATTGGGGGTTCTCAGGAGTTCGAGCACCACACACGAGGAAAGGGAAAATCTTGCGCGTCACCCACGCGCCCCAACACCGGCCAAAGCACCAAAATAGCATGTTTTGTGGTGGATGAAACTTTTTCTAACCCACCTTTTTTATCATTTTCTTCTGAAAGGAACATGACGGTTTGACTTTAGAAAGAAATTTCATTTCTTTGTATACAGGAAGATCATTGATCAAGGCAATTGGCAATGGAAACGGAGTATTCTTTTCATGTGTAGAACCATATAAATTCCGCAGCAGTTTAACTAATTTCCATATTAGTAATTTACCGTAACTGGTATACTTTATGGAGTGTTTTCACGTGACGTCACGACGGCCATGTTGGTGTACCCAACTAATCCTCTGGGAATTGAGCTCTATTGTCATGCAAATGTTTTCTTTTGTTTCTGTGAAAAAACGGGGTTACTGATCACGTGAGTGAAAACACTCTATACACAGAATTGTCTGAAACCTGAAGTACTATAATACTCTTTGTTTGTCAACCCAATTTTTGAATAAGCATTGTTTTTGTTTCCTCTTGGGACCATTGTAAGTCCCAAAAGAAACTGGAAACAATGCTTTTTTAAAAATGGGGTGGACAAACAAAGAATATTATTGTATTTTCCGTTTCGGGCAATACCAGTTCCTCTGGACTACACCACTTACAGCAATGATAATGTCACAAAATAATAATAATCGTGTTGCACGCGCGGCACGAATTTTAGCACACATTTTTGCGGTACTCGGCATAACAACATCGTGAAGTCACCAAAATGTGAGGTTTTGACGACAATGTGAATCTTTCATTCTCTATCTTTACTCTGAAACCACACGTACCTTTTTTTTTTTTTTCTAGGATACTTCACCCACATTGTAGGATGTGAACGAGATGGAGTAATCGCGAAAGAGATTATACAATACAATACAATACAATACAATACAATATATACTTAATTGACCGCTCCCATAGGTGCTTTTCAGGGCCAATGGAACACGACGAAACAACAGAACAGAACCAGAAACAACAATTGTTAGGAATCCCAACTGGCCAGTTGGCTATTTACAAGTGCAGCTGGGAAGTTGAACCAGGGACTACCAAGATCAAATTCAGCGAGTGGTCAGAGCGCGTCTTGAACCCGGGATCTCCGGATCTCAAGGCAAGCGCTCCAACCACTGGGCCACACTGCCTCCTTAGGATTGCGCAAAGTTATATTTTGAGGTGAAAAACAATGAACGTGAAACGAATCATCTGTGTGGCTAAGATGCTCTTTATATCCTCTGGAACTGGTGTTGTTTGACTCCCAAAGGTGTGTCGCTACTTTGCATGATAATAGCAAATTCAACATGGCGGCCATAGTAAATGATGTCTATTGCCCAAAAGCTAAAATGCCATAATACTCTTTGTTTGTCAGTCCAAATTTTGAATGAGTATATTGTTTTTGTTTTTCAAATTTGGGTGGACAAACAAAGAATATTATGGTATTTTTTGATTCGGGCAATACCAGTTCGTATGGACTACACCACTTACGGCAACGACAACGACACAAAATAATAATCACATATTTTTGCGGCTATTTGCCATAACAACATATCAAATTTCTTTTGATGTTCAAATATGCCAACCACAGTGTGGCCCAGTGGTTAGGGCGCTTGCCTTGAGATCCGGAGATCCCGGGTTCAAGACCCGCTCTGACCACTCACCATCTACGCACAAAATTATTTCCCCCCACTTACCCACTTTACTAGAGATTATTATTTCAGTTAGTGGAGAGGAACCCCCTTCCTGTGATAATACTCTTTGTTTTTTTTTATTTTTTTTTATTCAGGAGTGGACAAATAATAAAAATAATATTATGTTATTTTTCGATTCGAGCAATACCAGTTCGTATGGACTACACCACTTACGGCAACGACAACCTCATAAAATAATAATCACATATCTTTGCGGTACAACATATTATTAGCATAACAACGTCGTGAAGTCACCGAAATTTGAGGTTTTGACGACAACGTAAGTAGGCAACAGAAAATCTGTCATTATCTATTTTAACTCTGCAATCGCTCGTACCAATTTATTTGTAGGATACTTCGCCCACATTGTACGACGTGAACGAGATGGAGTAATCGCGAAACAGTTAGGATTACGCAAAGTTATATTTCGAGGTAACGTTTTCGGCGATGTCGCCGTCGTAGATCTTAAACATCCTATAGCGATATTTCTTGTTTTCAAACAATGACGTCACATTTCTTTTGATACTCAAAAATGGCAACCACAGAACAAAAGAAGTCATTTTTTCAACAGCCATTTAGCTTCTGGTTGGCAAATCAATAACAATGGATGACGACACGAGAAACATCGCTATTTCCAAAATCAGTTGTAGTACAGAACATGATCCGGCTGAATAATTAAAAATAATTATTTTAAATCAAAATGGAATCTCCACTCCTGGTAAAAAATAAGTTTAAACCGGACGAAAAAATGTTTGCAATCAATCTTCAAAACAAAATGTTTGTATCAGAAAAAAAGGAATATGACTATCTGAATCGCAAAATTTCCTGCACTGACATCTTGAATGATTGTGAAATCTGACTGCACAACCGTAGTACGTCACAATTATTCGAGAACTTTGAAAACAAAAATAAGTGAGTTTTGAAATTCATTCATTTCGAATAAAAACGCTTTCTTTGAAAAATTACAGAGAAATTTGATTGTACGTATTATTTCCTTTGGTTTAAAGCTAATTCTTTGTTGGAGTTGAGGGTCCCTTTCACAGAGAGAAGAAGGGATAGCTAATGTCATTCTGGACACTTCATAAAAATACAAAAAGTTACCAGACACATAAATTGCTCTCATCCGTAACACTTAAAGAACATGTCGACGGCGATCGACGACAAAAGCTTTAACGCGAAGTACTTACGAGATGTAAAAGTTCCGAAGAAGGTGGAGTATTTTAACTTACATAACTGGCTCGATTGTCTGTTGGAACAACTTGGAATAGGATTCTGGTTAAATATTCCCCCCCCCCCCCCCCCCCCCCAAAAAAAAAAAAAAAAAAAAAAAAAGGAAAGAAGAAAATTTCGTGAAATGGGTTGAGCTTACACTGCACCTAAGTGAATGCATTTTTGGTCAAAGGCACAAAAGTTTACCTCGAACTAATATCATTCCATGTTTAAGAATAATTAAATACAAGTTCCTTGTAGCAGTGTTTTGTCGCTTAATTTTTCTCAAAGAATTAAAATATACTAAAACAATTATTGATTTCAATTTTTATGATATCTAAGGGCTGGTTTACACGTACGACGTCTCCTTGGGAGCCATCTTTTGGGATGTCACGCAATAGTCGACGCGTTGCGTGACGTCTCAAGGGACTTCTGGACCGTGACAATTCCAGAAAAACCTAATCTAACAGTTGTTGCTAAGCTAAGAAACATTCTATTTGGAAGCACACCGTCTTTAAACCAGGAACGTCTTTACCTCAAAATTCTGAAAGAGTTGATCCAGCCGTTTTTGTAGCGATCTCTAGGCGATTGAAACTGCCCAGATGATTTCGACACAGGAAGAGTCTTGCTAGTGGATCGGGGACGAGTTGTGAATACTGGAGACTGGCACTGCGATGATGTGGTTGATGTTGCTAAGGGCGACGGTGCTACAGATGATGAAATCAATGTCAGCGTACAAGGACTGTCTTTCAAGTCTGATTTGTGGTTCTCAGCCTGAAAAGAAGTTCCCGCTAATACTGCTTGCTGTACATTTGCTTGTTCTTCTTAAGTTATCAGCGAAGGTGTTGACGGTTACTTAACAATTATTTTATGACCGCACGTTGGATATGAGATGGTAAAGAGCCAAAGAGGGGCGAAGCGCCGAGTTGGCTATAGCCAGTCTCATATCCAACGAAAGCGAATGGAATAAATGCTTGATTCAATTGTTTTATTAAATTCCTTAAGGTGATTCCCTTGTTTTGTACCACGCATCTCATACTGCGCATAACATTGCGACTTCCGAGATGGCGGGGTTTCGCGCCGGCCATCTGAAGAGAGGCAAGAAAGGCCGCTTTTGCTGTTCAAGAGCTTTTAAGTGCAATCATGATAACTCTTTTCGGTTAAGAAGGTGTTGTTTTGGAACTCACCCCAGTCCTTTCGCAGAAAATGATCATTTGAAGCCAAAATTGCTCCTTTGGCATCCATTTATCATCTTGTTGCAAAGAAACGAGCATGGTGACCCACCATTTTAAATGGTTTTATTTACTCGTAATAGGTACACGGAAAACATATTTTAAGGAGAAAAAAAGTTGGATAGTAGAAGTTCTAGTACATACCTATAAATCACGTAAAACTGCATTTGGAACCTGACACTGACTGCAAGGTTATGACTGTAACGGTCCAATTTGATTACATTTCTTAAAGATTATAGCCCGGACAAACAAGCAGGTTCAACAATTTTTTTTAGCAACAAATTTTCCGGTTGATCTAGTTTCGAACGCTTCTTGTGAAATTCGGTAAAAAACTCTTAGGATAAAGGGACTTAGAATAAAGGGCATACAGCGCGAATTGGTACTGGACGATGCTGTAGTTTTATACAAGCTCATGGTATTTGCTGCATTTCAAACACTATATTTGTTAAACACGCAGCAGCAGGAAAAGAAAAACTAGTAGTTGGCATGAGCGGAACTTTGTTCTCTCTTTATCATTTGGGGGTTATTTATCACAGTTTTGGAATTACGTGTAAAGGAAGCACTCCTGCGCAATTGACTCCAGAATTGGTGGTGTCGAATGTACGTAAAGTACACCAATACGTTCATTCAACAGTGCGCAACGTCAGCGAAAGTAATCAACTAAAGGAAGATGCGTCGAAAAATGGTCCTCAAGGAACTTTTTCCAAAAAAACGCAGACCTCAATTGAGCTTTTGTTGAAAGGTATGACCAATAATATGATAAATCTCGAAAAAATAAATCCAGAATTCAAGTACAACATGGCTTTCAAAACATTGTTAACCACTCAAGTAGAAAATCTGCATGTAGTGTCACACTTTAAGAATGAGACATTTAGTACTCTTCAGTACATGGACTTTGGTACTATAGCAGAGAATCTCTTAAACGAGTTTCTAAATGGGCGGCAAAGTACTTCACCCATCCAGCGTCCTATTATCCAGTTCCCCAAACAGGAATGTTGCTCGGTGACATCAAGTTTATGTCGCCACTCCCATCCAAGAAGCTCCCCAATAGGGAGGAAGATGCAATGCGGGGATGGGTTGACAACTTTCGCCCTGTGAGGCAAAGAACTGTCCGATCTGAGACCACAAAGGACCAAGCAGGAGCTTTGCCTCCTGCCGTCTATACAAAGCGAGCTAATTCTATAACAAGAGCATTCTTTAGACGTGATCAAGAAATAAGCGCAGATCTCTCAGATAAGACAGATGCTGAAGGCCCGAATGTGCCCGTGCCCAAGGGCATATCTTTAATCAGCTTTGTTGATGATAGTACCATCGAAGTTGTCCACGCAACTCGGTCAACTCAGAAACGGACTCAGACGATACTTTGTTTTCCGATGACGAACCTGATTATGTAACAAACAAGCCAGTAATAACAAGATCGGGAAGATAAGTGAAGGCCTGGGCAAAGTTTGATGTTTAATCACCGTTAGAAAACTAATTACATATTTCGTTGTGCCCATAGTTAAAACTCATAAGAATGCAAACATAGTAGAAGGAGACCACTAAACTATGATGGAAACAATGAAAAAAACAAACAAAAAAAAAACAAATAGCTCTCACATGCTCAAAAAATAACATAAACAATAAATTCATTGTCTTAATTCTGACATTCATTAATATTTTTACTGTTTAGCACCGCTTTGCCAAAATACACTAATGTTTTTATTGTTTTCATAGGCTGTTTTCCTCGGGGCCTTCAACATACATCTATTTTTTTTTATAAAAATTGCATTTCTACTACTTTTTTGTCCCTGGAACCTGATTAGATGGACTAGAATTGTTTTTTCATTATTTCAGGAGTCAGTATCGTCAGTGCCCCCGATTGTCAATGCCACTCTTTAGAAAGGGGGGACAATATTTGTTGTTGTTGTGAATTTCTTAACAGTAATACGTGTATGCTAATCTTAGTTAACTGTGCCAAAGAAAAACTAGGCGTGCACCGTGAAATCGTGTTTGCTACACCCCCATTGAGATCCTCTTTGATTATCGACAGAAATTAAACAAAATTACAGTACGCAAAAATTAAGTGCGTTTAGGGAAAATTTGTATGCAGCGAAAACGCGACAGCGACAATTATCTCTAGCTAAATAAGCGACAGGTGGGCTGGAAAATGAGCGAAAAAGCGACATCAGAACCCCCCTTGGAAGGCCTCATAAGTATAAAACTTAAAGATGGTTTGTTTTAAAATCAGAAAAGAACCAATTTACCGTTGCTGTTGAGAAAAGTGTATGCCAGGCAAGACAAGTTGCATCTCGGTAGCCTGAAAGTTAAGAAATAATTTGCCTGTGTTTAAATAAGCAATACACCAATACATCACCAACGTTTCATGTGTAACCGGAGAATTATGGAGGCAGATGTTAGAAGGTGTGATAGCTGTTAAGTTTTATTTCCTAGTTATCGAGTTCCATAAGTATAAAACTTAAAAATGGCTTGCTTTAAAATCAGAAATGAACCAATTCACTGTTGCTGTTGAGAAAAGTGTATGCCAGACAAAACAAGTTGCATCTCGGTAGCCTCTTTATGACGAAATCGGCCCAACAAACGTGTCAAAATTAACACCTTTCTCTTGCTCTGCCATCGAAACAGGCAAAAAAAGTTTCAGTAAACTATTGAATTACGCTTTACGTGTTCCATATTTAAAAAAAAAAAAAAATCATCGACTCAATGAATGACAAATACATGACATTTAAATATTCATTTTAGGACAGCATCTGGAAAACTACGGCATTGACTTTAATTTGCTTAAAGTTGCGAAGACAACTCCCAACAGTTAACTTCCGACAATCATGACACCTCCATTCGTTTAAATACTGTGGTTCCCATCGCAAAA
>NW_027179761.1:0-2500 GCF_036669935.1 Montipora foliosa
ATGTTTTTAGTTTCGTGGATGCTCTCCATGACATGGAAGTTGACGATCACAGCATCCTTGTTTCATATGACGTAACTTCGCTGTTTACCAATGTCCCTGTTGATGAGACGATACAAATTTTAGCTGAAAAGGCATTCAAGGACGACTGGTTCAATAAGCAGCATAGTCTCAACATTACAAAATCAGACTTGGTTGAATTGCTGAATATTGCCACCAAGAACCAGCTTTTTCAGTTTGAGGGGAGCTTGTATGAACAAATCGATGGTGTTGCTATGGGTTCGCCACTTGGACCCCTGATGGCCAACACATTTATGTGCAGTATTGAAGATCGACTTCAGGACCTAGGGAAATTACCCGAGTTCTACAAACGCTATGTGGATGACACATTAAGCATAATGCCCAACGTCGAAACAGCAAAATCATTCCTTTCTGTTCTGAACGAGATCCATCCATCGGTTAGCTTCACCATGGAACTTGGCGAACACGGTAAACTTCCCTTCCTGGGAACGGAGATTCGGAAATGCAATGGTTGCTTGGAGACAAGGGTATACAGAAAACCAACTGACACCGGATTATTGCTGCATTACAAGAGCCACGTCGATGTTAGATACAAGAAGTCATTGCTAAAAACAATCCTGGATCGTGCCTTTAAAGTGTCATCTACCTGGAAACTGTTCCACCTGGAATGTGACCGTCTCACACAAAC
This sequence comes from Montipora foliosa, assembly GCF_036669935.1. Classification (NCBI taxonomy): domain Eukaryota; kingdom Metazoa; phylum Cnidaria; class Anthozoa; order Scleractinia; family Acroporidae; genus Montipora; species Montipora foliosa. The sequence goes on from NW_027179761.1 coordinate 707, forward strand.
GTTCTCCCGACTTCAGTACCCAGCCCAACTGCTGCAATCGACCATCAGTAATTTTGTCACCAAGAAAGTTTCCGACGAGGCAATTTCCACACGAGCATGTAACGTGAATGAAGCGCCTGTCAGAATAGTGTTACCTTTCAAAGATCAGAGATCGGCTAATTCAGCGCGAAGGCAACTTGGGGAACTGGGCCGAAAAATTGGAATTGATATTCACGCCGTGTATACAAGCCGTAAGATTGGACACCATATCAAACCGAAAGAAAAGAAGCCGCCTATCATAAACCAGCAACGCGTTGTTTACCATTACAAGTGTGGTTTGTGCGATGCAAACTATGTCGGGTATACGTGCCGACACCTCTATCAGCGCGTCGAGGAACACATGAAAGGATCGTCTTCAATCGGGAATCACATTAAAGAGCAACATGGAACAGTCCCGAGTGACATATATCGTGATTTTAAGATCTTGAGAAAGTGCGAAAGTAAATTCGATTGCCTCATCTACGAAATGCTTTTTATAAAGGAGCTTAAACCAACTTTGAACAAACAGTCAGATTCAATCCGTGCGAAGTTATTTATATAGTTCTTTATAGCGTTTTGGTATCTTAACACTTACGCTTTAGCGTTTTAACCAACAGTCATGTAGATTTAATCCGTGCAAGTTATTTATATAGTATTTTAATATTTTAACACTTACATTTTAGCGCTTGTATTTACATATTTTATCTTTGGACATTCTCACCTCTTAATTTGTACTTATATATGCAGATTTTATTCGCTTCTTTTACTACTTGAAAATGATCTCAGAGAGATCGAAACGTCGTTTTTTATCGCTAGTTTTTATTCTGAAATTATTATAATTATTATTATTATTATTGTTTTCTTTTAATTCAACGCGTTGACACTTTAGAGTTAATAACAAACATAATAACCTCTTTAATTTAGTTACTAACCGAGCTCGAGGACTGTGATGGGCAATATTGGGCCAAGGTCGTGGCAGTACGGACCCAGCGCATCGAGGTCTGTACAAAAACGACAGAAGGCCAATATTCCCCAGTACAATCCCCAGAAGGTGAGGTTAGTATGTTGTATATTATATGGCATTGTTTCTTTGAAAAAAGGTGGTCAAGGTCGGACGCAAGGAAGCTTTCAATTTTCTCATTTTTCATACTATTAGCTTCCACACAGCGGAGAAGAGTGTTCATATCAGTATAGCCGTCTTCTTGTTTGTGTTTGCACTTTTCTGTTGGCTGATAAAATCGTCTATGGCCTCCTGGCTTTCGATGATGCCTGTTTCAGTTTCTGCATCAAACGTTTCCAGATATTCAGGATAATAAAATGTTCATCTGAAGTCTTCATCCATCTTTGAAATCGGCAAAAAATCATTTAGCTTTTTCTGGTAGTTTTGCTGTGAAGAATGACAATATTTGCATTTTTTTCGCAGTTTTGGTTTTAAATAAAGTTGTTTCAAATTATGAATTTGCCGGCTTTGCTTCGAAACAAAAATACACGGCTTGGACTGTTTCCACGGAAACGGTCCATACTGCAAAATCCCGACTGAGAAAGAACCAATCAGAACGCTGGGATTTTCCCAAGACTGGCTTTGGCATATAATAAATATGCGATTCATTTTTAAGAGCGCATTTGTGTGCAAAATTCTTCACTGAAAATATGGTTTAATTTCGACCATCCGCGAAAATTTACCCTTTTTGTGAATTTGAGAAGTCATTTGTTTTAACGCTTGATTTTTTTACTGCACATCATCAACTGAAAAGAAGCCAAATTTGACAAGCGAGT
>NW_027179761.1:5000-12500 GCF_036669935.1 Montipora foliosa
TATAATTCCTTTAAGAGGGTCTGAATGGGGGGTTCTACATGTCGGTTGTCGGTTAAAATGTTATTACTTTGTCGGTTGACGGTTAAAATTTTCGACCTTTGTCGGTTGTCGGTAAATCCCGGTTAATTTTTTTGTCGCTAGTTGGTAATTTTTCCCTCGTTTTGTCGGTAGTCAGTAATATTTTCTAGCCCTTTGTCGCTAGTTGGTTAACCCCATTCACACCCTCCTTTAAGGTCTGACGATTGTGGATAGCGAGAATACTTCTCAAAAAGCTCTTCTCGTGACATTAATTTCGTGAAGTATGGCTTTCAGAATCAAGCTATAATGACCGTAAACGAAATTTGTAAATTTCATATAAACCCTTGTAAGCAAAATTATGCAAATTCCCGCGAAATTTGAAGCGACATGAGAGTGAATAATATTAATAAGATGACTAAATATTATCTGCCTTTTTGCAGCGGAGTTAAAGAGGCTTGAATTCGGCCAAAATCCCATACATTCACTGTAATTTAAGCTGCGTTTGCCCACCAACCAAGGTGGCGTCAGAAACCGTGAAAAGGTCTATAAATAAACAACAATGATAACGTTATCATGTGCGTCAGTTCTCCTATAGATAATAAATAAGGAGTCAAACTTCAGGTATAATTCATCTTACTGGACAAACAATAACTGTCACCACTAATTTGCGAAATGGTGAGGATCACGTTTTTACAAAAGCACCTAAAATATCATAATGAAGGCGCTGTGTTAAAGTGCCACTATGATAAAGAAAGATGTTCCTTTTTATATTCAGATTTTGAAGGTGCGATTGCTTAACACTTGACTGGCAAAAATTTTGAGATTTGATTTTTATCCAAAGGTCAGGGGCACCCAACGACAATTTTCGTTGAATTATGTGTTCAGGAGAGTCAAATTGTTCTAAGAATTTCGGTTCTACGTTGCCAAACAGCTACAGATTTCTTTACTAGAACATCATCTAAAAGATTCGAAACCAGGGAAAAGTAGTCCCTTACGTTTTCGGAAGGGGTATTTTTGCAATTTTTGGCACTTAAAAAGGTCACCTAGCAGTTTCGGATGAGCAAATGGTGCGGTTGTAAGTTCTTAGGAGGTAACGTTCAGCTAGCAATATCTCAAATGAAGACATCATTCCTTAAAATTTTCGGACACTTCAATTTTCAGGTAAGATATCCGAACGGATCAAATTCTGCTAGACGATAAACAAAAATCTCTTTAGAGAGTCTTTATACGTTACAAGGAGCCTAGAAACGTCTCCCAAAGGCTTTCAATTGGCTTAATTTACTCCTTGGCTGCTCTTGAAAGGTTGTTTACTTCGAGCCGTAAGTTTTGGACTTTACGGTCCTTTTTGCAGGTTAGATTGGGCTTTTTGAACAGTTAAATTATAACAATAATCTGCATTTTAGCCCTAGTCTGCAGTCTGCATTTTACACTGACCAGTTTCCAAACTCGAGATTTCGAGTTTGTGAACGCAAAATTTTGAGTTTCGAAACTCAAAATTTCTAGTTTGTAAATTCAAAATTTCAAGTTTGAAATTTGAAGCAGGAAAACTGATCACGAAATGCCATGTCCCTTATGGGCCACCGTAGAGTCCTAAGATGCCTTCTAATGTCTTCGGTTAGTTTTAAGGTCAATTCTTTATTGCAACTTGTGTAATACAGTTTTTGACATATAACTGTGGCAAGAAAAAAAAAACCATTACGAGACAGATGTAACTGAAGTGGATAACGAAAAATATGAAAACCTAATGCTCCCAAGGAATCTTCCAGATGAAGGGAAAACCATTGAAGATATATTGACCCGGTAGCCAGATGTTAAGTCAACATGGATAATTCAAGTTTCCTAGTTGGCGTTTGCCAGTAAGGGCAAAAAAAAACATACTAGAAGAAATAGTCGTTCAAGATGCGATAGGTTAAGGGAATTTTAAAACGGTTTTGTCATATTTTAGAAACAAAAAGGAAAGTCCGTTTGAAAGGTATTGAGAATGAGCTGCACAGTACGGTTCAGAACCTTACGGAAACTCTTGTTAAGGAAGTCAATATTGCATGCAAAGAATCTGTAGTTGATCAGATCTCTGATAAATTTTCCTTTTAGGTATTCCACGTTTTAGAGATTCCCCGCTGTCAGTTTACCTTCGGCTCAATTTCCCGTTCCCTGTTTTGGACAGCCGTTTTTATTTAACGTGATTTTCTGCCTTCCATCCCGCATTTTTATCTCGTATTTTCCAACTAGGCCGGATCTTTCATAAATTATCACAAATTTTCTAACTCGCATCACGCATTTTTTATGTCGAGTCACGCGATTTTTAACTAGCATCTCTCATGCCATATGTCTCCTACAAGCTTATATATAATGATGACTAACTAAAGATGAAAACGAACACTTCCCACACACAATGTAGTAACGACATGAAAAATACAACTTTACACCAATGAATGTCGCGATAAAGCTCCATCACAAGATGAAACTTGACAGGAACTGACAAATAATCTTCGTTTAGCGACCAGTTGTGCGTGTTAATGAATATTACAACTAAAGTTTTTTTTTTAATAATTGCTGTCAATTTCATATTTCGTAACTTTATTTGACACTAAAGGGAATGTGACTCATGGTTAACATGTAAAACTGTTTAGTTCCTTGCTGCAGAAGTTTAATCCCAAGGACTGAGCCGTACAATTATTTTTAATTACAGATTCTAGTAGCTTGGTGAATAGGTTACTTTACCAACCCTTGAAGTTTAGTATTTGTAGTAATTTAGTATATTTACAACAAAAAGGTGCGGTAATTCCTCAGAAATGACACTGGTCGTAACGGCGCTTAATTTAGGGGTGAAAATAAAAAAAATTATCATCAAGTGCCGACTTCCTTGATAAAACGTCAAATTTGGCTATTTCACGTTGCTGTTTTGCTGACGACGGCAAAGAAATGGACAAAAAGTGAAAAACACACGTGCAGGGCGTGCAAAGCTATTGTTTTTGCCTACTAAATATGCAAATTTGTGACGTGCTCGTTGCTGTCGCCGTGGTCATTGCAAAGTTCTCTATTTAACAATTATTCCACTCGCGCTTGTTGGATATGAGATAGCCAACGAGGCGCGTAGCGCCGAGTTGGCTATAATCATCTCATATCCAACAAGCGCGAGTGGAATAATTGTTTTATTAAAAACGCCCCCAAAATATAGAAAACTGGACTACAATTAAAATAAAAAAGCCCAAAATATCACGCATATGCTTGCCGTGTTTGTAGATCATGGTATAAATAACCCATGATGCCTTAGCCAATCAAAACTCTCGAATTGCATTATCCAGTGATCCATTTTTTAATAATGTGGGTTAGCTGCACGGTGCAGCTCAGGACCATACGGATTTCAACGTTTTTTTCAGGAAGCCAGTAGAGATTACCCGTCTTAGAGATTCCCCGTCATAGAAACTCCCCGTTTTAGAGATTTCCTGTTTTAGAGACTCCCCGTTCTCAGTTTCCCTAGATTCTCCATAACCTGTTATGGAGAGCCATTTTAAATTAATGTAACATTTTCTACCTCGCATCTCGCATTTTTATCACCGATTTTATAACTTACACTTCCAGGCTGTCTCCCACAAGATTCCACGTATTCGCAGGCTTCCTTGTATAATCGTGACTAACTAAAGATGAAATCGGACTGACCCGAGACACAATGTAGTAACAAGATGAAAAATACAACTTTACACCAAGGAATGTGGCGATAAAGCTTCATCGAAAGACCAACCATCACGGAAAGACAAAGGAGCTTCTTTTGGCTGCCAGATGCTCGTATTAAAGAATATTAAAGTGGTACTACGACCAAAAAAACAATTCTTTTTTTTCTTTGGATTTCAAAACTATGTTAACTAAACACTAACTGACCCAAGTTTTAAGTTCTAATTTTAAAAAGACACCTGTTTATTTTAAGTGGAATTTTCTTATTTATTGGTCCGCCATTACTAACTTTAAAATCTTGAGAGAGCTGGGTCGAGGAGAAAATGACGTCAAAGACTCACTAGTTTAAGAATGTAATGCGTGTGTACGCGGCCGAATTGATATGCAGCACGGGAGTTTCGGGCTTTCAGACTTTTAAACCCGTGTTTTGCATATGTAATAAATTGCGTTTACACGCTGAAATTTTAAGCTAGTGAGTAAATGACGTCATTTTCTCTAGATCCAACCCTCTGAGGTCCAATCGGCCAGTTTTGAACGTGAGTAATGGCGGACCGTGAAATCCAAAACTTACACTCAAAATAAACAGCCTTTGGATAAAACTCAAAGCTCAAAATTTTGCCAGTTAGGTGTTAAGCAAACACGCTTTCAAAATCTGAAGAAAAAAAGGCAATGATTTTTTGATCATAGTACCACTTTAAGACTAAAGTCTTGCAATAATTGCTGTCAATTTAATTTCTCGAAGCTTTATTCGCAAGTAAAAGGTAAGATGGTTAACAAGTCATACGGTTTCAGTTCAGTAATAGTTGCTACGACCGGGACTGAGACGTTTAACTCCAAGGACTGACTGCCAAAATAAATACCCACCTTATGATTCCAGTCGAATTACCAGGCCTACAATAATTAATGCCAATAGTGCTACGCTTATCGATGTTATTCCAACTAACAATCGCCATAAATTTCTTCAAGCTGATATGGTGGAATCGCATTCAAGTGATCATAAACACATCTGCACTGCTATGAAATTTCATTTTCCACGATCATGACCTAAGTTTTCGACTTACAGAAAGACAAGAGATTTTAGCTAGGGGCAATTCATCAAAGATCTAAATTGTACTCCATTTTATATCTCTCATATCTTCGATGATATTGATGACATTCATTGGGCCTGGCAGAAGCTGTATACAAATGTAATTAACGCTATCGCATTCCTTTAAAGAACGTCAAGCTCAAAGGAAAACAGGTGCCATTTATGAATCGAGAGCTTCGGAGAGCAATTCGCTTGCGTAAGCAGCTATGGAGCAAATATCAAAGATCTGGAGATTCTACTGATCAACTTAATTATAAACAACGAAGAAACTTAACCGTCAAATTAAGAAGAAAGCTATTGCTTCTCCCTTTCGAAATGTAACTAAGGATGCAAATGAGAAACCCGGTGAATTTTGGAGAAAATTCAAACTATGTTTGCATACAAAAGGTTCTAAGTCAACAAAACAGGAAAATGGGGATGTGAGTTAAAGACAGACTGGATTTCAATTGGCACGAATATTTAATGACTATTTTGTCAACATCTGTACACCTATTGATCTTGATTGTAGTAATTCAGATTATTTCAACTCTCATCCGAGCATCTTGTCTATTAAAAATTTCATGAACTCTACAAGAAGCTGACAAGGCCCTCAGGATTTTCATGCAAGACTCTCCTGACCATTCATTTACCTTTTACGAGGTCACAAGTTCTATGGTGTCTGTTATTATTGAATCTTTCATGACATGAAAATCTCCTGGTTTTGACAACACTAATGCTCTAGTTGTTAAATTAACTTTTAAAGTAATAGTTCCCGCGCTAACCGAACTAATCCACGCTTGCATTCGCAAGGGAGCTTTGCCGATGGCGCGTGGAAGTCTGCCCAGGTTACACCAGTTTTCAAATGTGATTAGCCAACGGATAATTTTAAGAAACTACAGACTCATCTCTGTAGTACCAATCTTTAATGCTATCTTTTAAAAAGTGCATTTACCATCAGTTATATGTAAGTCGTTTCATGTACTATTAGTTAGTCGTCAATCTGCATTTCGTACTGAGGCATCATGAATGTGATACTGCACTAAAAGCTAAGTTTAATCTGGATTCCAAACGCTTTGTCGGTGTAGTATCTTTAGATCTCAGAAAAACGTTTGATAGCCTGCCACTTGACCCTCTCTTGGCTAAACTTGCTGCTTATGGACTCTCGTCTAAAAGTATTGGTCTAATGAAAAGTTTTCTCTTTGAACGCAGTGCCCTAGGCCCCCTTCTTTTTAACATTTTTCTTAATGATTTTAACTTCTGTGTTTTTTTTAATTTAATTGTTTACTTATTATTGTTTACATCTTACTCTACTCATACATTACATATAGCACATTGCACATTACACAAAACACTACACTACACTACACTACACTATACTGTATTACATTCAACAAATACATTTTTACTGCTTACTTATTCACGAAATGACAATAATGCGCTTGATCTTGGCCACCTCGCACAAGCAAGGGAAAAACCAATGGAGGGGTTGTATGTGAGAGGAAAGAGGGAAAGCCTGCCCCGGGGCATTGGCCGTGTGTTCTACTGGTCCAAATACAGAAACGCGCAACTATATGCAAAAAGTATTGATGTTTTGTTTTAAAAACCTGGGGCTTCATTCCCCTTGCCAGAAAACAGAACTTACTGTGCAGCTCCAAAATAAGTGTATTAGTGTTTACTCTTCCTTTTGACAGAAACTGCATATGTCATTAACTTTTTTCAGGAAACTATTAGTGGCTAGTATTCTGTGGAATAGTTTAAACTGGAATCCTAAAAGTTTTGAAATTTTGGTAAATTGAAAAGGCTTTTAGTATACGGCCTTCCAGTCCACAAATTCATTTTGCTCGCACATGTCGTCTATGGACCATTTCTTTTGACTCTACAGGGTATCTTTCTCTTTTTAATTACTAGCTTTTGGTAGACAACTTTAGTAGGTTCATTGGCCTTAAAGAAAATTGGACGTAAGTTATCGTAGTTAGAATCTTCTCTTAGGGTGTCTGTTTTGAGTTTATTCCACAATTGCTTTACCGCTGAAATGATACCCATAAAAGAAAAAAACGTTGGCTTAATTTTGTAACGTTCTTACAAATCCGAGAAGGACAAAAAAGTACCTTCGTTGGTCATTAAATTGCTGATAGTTAGGACTCCATTGGTAGCCCACAACTTAAAATGTACTGGTTCATTTTCAATACCTATAAGAGAGTTTACCAGATGAGTTGTGACCGGAGCTGGGCTGTGGAAACCATCGTATCCTCAAAGGTAATTTCTGACCAAATTTGCAATAACTCTTGCAGAAAAGCATCCGTTTTTCTGGTCATGAAGTTCTCTCAAATTCGCAGCAAAGAACAGTTTCCATTTTCCACGATTACTTTGGTCTAAATATTTTTTAATCCAAGCAGATCTCAAAGATTTTGCAAATAGGGGGACGTCAACAATTTTTAGTCCTCCTTGATCATATTCGGCAATCATAATACCACGCTTAATTTTATCAACCCCCAATTCCCTTTGCCGACCCACAAAAAATCACAACAAAGACTATTAATTTCCTTAATCTCCTTCTGGTCTATTTCCAGAGGTGACAAGATGTAGACAAGATGAGATACGATTAAACGTTTTAAATCTGTTACTTAGGCGACGCAGTTCCCAAGAGCCAAGACTAGCCTCTAATTTTTTATTTTATTTTGTCCTTCTGTGTTACTAAAACTCAAATATAAACCTGTGCAGATGACAATCAACTCCGCTTTAGT
>NW_027179761.1:17500-35000 GCF_036669935.1 Montipora foliosa
AACTGGAAGCACTAGTGTTCAATAGCATTAAATATTGATGACAATGTATAAAGTCCAAAGATGCCTCCTGGTTTCTGGGGTTTAATAGTCTTAAGGTCATTTCGTTCTTGTAAGTTGTGTAACACTGGTTTTGACATATTACGGTTGCACGAAAAAGGATTCCATTAGCAAAAGGGATGTACAGTGGACAACGAAAAGTATGAAAACCAAATACAAGGCAAAATTTTCCCAAAGAATGTTCCACATGGAAGGAAAACCACTGAAACATTTTGCTCGGCAGCCAGATGTTGAGTCAATATCATATGGATGAATTTAAGTTTTCTTTGGCTTTTGCCAAGAATCCAAAAAGAAATAGCTAGCTTTGGTTGTTTGTCGCCGTTTTACTGAGAGGAAATTGTTGTTCAACTGAGATGTGTGTGATAGGTCAAGAGACATTTGAAACGGTTTTGTAGCATTATGTCAATCAAAAGAAAACTCCGCTAAAAAGCTATAATTGTGACTCAATTGGCTGCATAGTACAGCTCAGGACCTTACGGAAACTTTTGCTACGAGGAAGCTAATATTTTGAAAGATTTGCAGATGATCAGATCACTGATAGTTCTCCCTTTTAAAGATTTCAGTCCCGTTTTTGAGATTCCCTTTTTTAAAGACTCCCGACTCCCCCAGTTTCCCTCCCTCGCGATTTCCCTCTAACGCGTCCCTATTTCTGACATCCGTTTTTATTTAACATTTTCTACTTCTCGTCTCAGATTTTCAAACTAGGATCTTTCATATTTATCACACATTTTCTAACCCGCAAATCGGATTTTTCGTCACGCATTTTTGAATTCGCATGACGCATCTCTCATATCGCATGTCCCCTACAAGCTTCCGTGCTTACAGTCTTCCATATTTTATCATGATGACTAACTAGACATGAAATCGGACTCACCCCAGACACAATGCAGCAAGGAGATGAAAAATACAACTTTACACCAATGAGTGTGGCGATAAGGCTCCATCGCAAGATTAAACCTTACGGAAAGACAAACTAGCTTCTCTTGGCTACCAGCTGCTCATGTCGTGTTAAAGAATATTGAGAAAGTTCTGAAATAATTTGCTGTCAATATCAATTTCGGTTTTGTTTTCCACTGAAAGTTAATAGGACTCATGGTTAACATGGCAAACGGCTAAATAGTTGCTCACGTTTTATCTTAAACACTCAGCGCTGAAATAAATTTGTAACTTATACATAAGTAACTTGGTGAATGTCACTCGGCCAACCGTTGTAATTAAGATATTTAGACAACAAGCAAAAAAGAAATGTATAGTTTTAAGACTATCTTCAAACGCGGAGCCTGATGTAAACGATTCAACTATATGTCCGAATTTGAAATATCTGTTAATTTTTTGCTGATCATGACAGTTAGACAGACTAGAAGCGCTAAAAATGGAATTTAAAAAGTTTCGATGAAATGTAATGTCAATCAGTTTTGTTCTCCTACCACCTACCCATCGTATATTCATGCACTAAGTGTTGAGTGAGGAAGTCTGAAACGTAGGTGGATCACAAAACCACCTTCAACTCGTTATAGAGGGAAAACAATCAAATGGGAACATACTGAGATGAATAGTTATTCGCACAAAGAAAGGAGAGCAAAAGAATATACACGCGGTGGTACTGATAACTTCTCCCAAATGGCACAGTCGTTTTAGTTGAGCGAATGAATAACATGACAGTTGCGGCCTTTTTGTACAACAAGGAAACACAAAAACCCACAGAGCTTGCGTAGGAAGCTTTGTCGGGGGAGGGGAAGGGGAGGACTGAAAAATCCACGCCTTCTTCCTCCCCTTCCCCTCCCCCGACAACGCCAGGAACGCATCTTTGGAACAAAAGCCACTCGGCACTCTCAATCCCTGTTATATATGAGCGCTTCTTATTCAGCTAATTTACTCGCTTTTTTCGTTACATTATCTCCAATCAATGGAATCGCACCCCTACTTCAAATATAACTTGAAACAGCCCTCATTCCTCACTTCGTTCTCACGAAGGACTTAAGCTCGAAACATTAGCCATCGATTTGAAATATTTTTTGTTTTATGGTGGTAGTGTCTTTCACTCTCCCGGCACCGACGCAGCACCACAGTTTTTCAGACAACTATCCCCTTCATATACTGAGCTTCTAGATCATAAGTGCTTAATATCACAGTGAATGAGAGTCAAATCGAGTGAATGAATTTTGCTTTGTGTTCTGTAGGAGAAGTGATGGGTTTGTAAATTCTCTTTACAGTTTCTATGAAATGTCAGTCAAACAGGTATTGATACTGAACATTATTATCAGGTAAAGAGGTGTGATCTTCATATAACACCAAGTTCTCATGACTATCCAACAAAAAAAACTCTATGTCACTAGTTGGGAGAATGAACGTTTCGATCGTGAGAATGAAAGAGTTTATGTTGATGAAAGGCAGTTCCAAATCACAAAGTGATTGAACTCTTTTCTTGTGCAAAGGGCTCTCAATATCAAGTGAATTATTGAACAACAAATCCAAATAAAAATGAATGTCGAAGATTGAATGGGGATACTGAATAAATCAATAAAAATGGATGAAAAGGGACCACAAATACCAATCATAATTCAAACGAAAATGTTTAACTGAGGTGTGACTCCAATTATAAAACTCAACCAATACATGAGCCACGCCTCCATTATCGACTTTGCGCCTGTTAAAATTCAGATAGTCAACCGTTAAGATACAAGTAGAGTACAAATAGAGCCTGCACATAAACGTAATTTATTCCGTGAAGACTGTTGACTGTCTCTTGTGCCTGCTATGTTCCCGGTTTGATTTCTCGTTTTAACGGAAAAAATAAGTAGTTTCTGTCCTACCAAATACTTCAGAAAGTTCTAATGAACCACGAAAGGCTAGAAGCTGTAATTGTATACTGCAGCGTTCCTACCAGTTAAACTGATTTAGCTTAGAGGCGTGACTTAGAAATTATAAAGCAACTTTTTCTTACCTTCTATGCTATGAATTACAGACAAAAACATATTTAAACCCATGAAGACTTAGTGCTGCAAAACACGAGGCCTCGATTTTGAAAAGAGTAATTTCTGACGTTTGAATAAATTAGTCGGAAATTATTATTCTGACGGCACGATTGAGAGGTTACCGTAATTAGAGCATTGTTTGAACCTTGTTTCAGTCAGTTGAATATTAATTTTTAGAACTGAAAAGAATTAACTTAAAGCCACTCAGTTTGAAAAGGGATGTAACTATAATTTGCAATCCGAGAAATGTATATGTATCAGGGCGCGATTCTGGATCCTGATGCCTAACGTGGAACGAACACATTGAACATATCGGAAATAAAATCTCGTACCGCCTTGGAATGCTACGTAGAGCCCGAAAAGTCATCCTAAAAGAAGCTTGCATTACTCTGTTTAATGCTATGGTTCTACCGTTACTCGATTACTGTTGCGTTGTGTAAGATAGTTGTGGTCAGGGAAACAAGAACAACCTTAAGCTTGACCGTCTTCTCAAGCGAGCTGCGGGAATAATTGCGGGTCGCAAGGCTACCGATACCGATATACAGCAAACATTGAAGTGGCAATCCCTACAATGCCGCAGGGAACACCAAAAGTGCATACAGGTCTATAAGTGTATCAATGGCTTGGCTCCAGCACATCTACTAGACTACTTCCACTCCTCGGAGCAGAACCATAGCTACGACACTAGGAACAAAGACCTTATCCGCCTGCCTCTAGCCAAGACTACTAAATTTCAAACATCTTTTAAGTGCAATGCTGCCAAATCCTGGAACACTTTTCCTCGTATCTTATGCCATGATCAGTCTCTCACTAGTTGTAAACTGAGAGTCAAGAAACATCAAAATCTTCTTAGTTAATTTTTCACCTTCATTAACCCTTCGAATGATTTTTTGCTTTCATTTATATATTTTATTACTTATTCATATCATTTTGTACAGATCTCCATTTAAACCAGCTATTCTGAACTGGAATTTCTATATAAATAATGTATATAAATATATATGTAAATAAATATAAATGTGGTCACATGCGCTGCCAAGTAAGGCGCCCCAGGCGACAGGGTGACCGTTAGGCAGCAGCCTTGTAAACATTCATTAAAGCTAACCTTAGGCCTAGAAAGTCTTGTTTTACGTCTAATTAAGCCTAAAGGTTGCTTTAATGAAGGTTTAGGCTTGTTTAATTTCTGTATTGGAAAAACAGAGACCTATGAATGAGACCTGTGACCTGAGACTTGTGTTTTGTACCTGCCAAAAATTGAGTGCTCTGTGGCCTTGTGCAGCAATCTGAATTGCCTTTAACTTAAAGAGGGACTGTACATGCATGGGTATATTCCTGAACTTAAGATAACCGCCAACGTTTCATTGTTCAAAAGTGACACATAATCAGGCAAACCGTTAACATTTGCAAAAGTAAAACGCTTCAAGGACTTTAGACTTTAGACTGGTTTCCAGCGCTTTGCTAAGTAGCCTGACTTCTGGCTGTTATACACAATTGTGGTCTCATTCACACAGACGCCCCTTCAAGCTAATCCTCCCACGCCGACCTGGAAAGGTCAGATCACAACACCAGGAGCACTATCCACTACTCTTTTCGTATTGTGTGTGGGATCTTTAATGTTCCACAGAGTTAATGAACAAGGCCTGTGAGACGGGACCTCCGTCTTATCATCCTTATCCGAGAAGACTTGAAAGTCTAACCATTTGCAGATGTAGTTACAAAGGCAGCACTTTCTCCTCAGTTATTTAAAGACCCCGAGTGTTGGTCCGGCCAGAGTTGAACTCACGGCCTCCGGCATGACAGTCCGGTGCTCAACCAACTGAGCCACATGCACATGACCTGTGGGGTACCCCTGGAATTTGCAGGGTGCTTTCAAGTATAGCTTTGCATTCTAGTGATTGTTACGGATCATTTCCTTTGTGTGCAAATCTTTGCGGATTCATCAGTCCTGCCCTCTCTTCCTAAAGGGTAACTTGTCTTAGGAGATACATGTAACTATAAGGTTAGGTAAGTATTTCCACTGGACTAGTTTTAGTGTCACGGTGTCTGTTAGCAGCTGCTTCAGGAGTGGTTCCCGCTTGCAGGGTTGCCATGGATACCTCCCTGGTTGTAGGCCTGGACTACCTCAAGCCCTTCCCCGCTAACTTTTAAGGCACCAGTTTCCAAGCTCATCAATTGGCCATGAGTTAACTGTGGGATGAGCTCGAGGATTTTCAGCAGGTCTGTATAGCTTATCAAGTTCAAAGACAGGAACAAGAGGCATCATAATTTCTTTGGTGATTATCATGTGTCATGTGTTAATTAATTGCTATGTAACAGCTGAGCATTTCCCTGTCCTTTTACAAAACACTGTCAGATAGGAAAATGCATGAGACAATATCACAACCATAAATTGTAGGTGCTGGAGATCGAAGATGTCATTTTGAAAATGCCAAAACTGACATGTACAGTCAAACCTCGATTATCCGGACTTTTTCTCTGGTCCCAATTTTGTCATGAATATTTATTATATAAACTACAGCGTTGAAAAGTAAAGTAGAGGCAAATTTGTTTTGCTTTCAAAAAGCAAAATAAAGCAGTGCTCGCACACGTTGTAACTAATGAAGAACTTTCGAATGAGTTCTGATTGGCTTAGAGTTGCTCTGTTGCTCAGTGAAAAATCACGCTCTATTGGTTCGTTCGGCGAACAAGCTACATGTACACTACGTCACGAATGTTTATTCACGTTCATCATGTCCTTGAAGCGTAAGCAATCCGTTCTTTCAATAAAAGATAAACAGGCTATAATTTTGCGATTAGAGAAAAAAGAAAAAGGAACAAATTTGTCAGCTGAATGTGGTGTTAGTGAACGGCAGATATCTGATATACGCGAGAGCAAGGAAAAGTTGACACGTGTACAGGTATTCACAACAGACAGTGAGGATGTAGACCATATTGTTGTTTTGATTAAATGTCGCTTTCTTAATTTAATCAGTTTTTATTCCTCATTAATATTCATATTCTCAATTATCAGGAGCCTTGATTAACCAGACTACATGTATTTTGTCTAGTCCCAACGAGTCCGGATAATCAAGGTTCGACTGTACACGTACTCTAAAGCCAGACTTCTGCGAAAAACAGAGGTGCACAATAAGAACAAAGGGTTCAAGCTCCATTGTCATGTGATTGCATAACAACACTAGATGCATTTCATCATAGGGGCTTTCCTGATGTTCAACGTACACTTCTCTCTCACAAGATTCGTCATCGACAAGTTCATCTTGTTGTCCGTCCACAAGATCGTCTTGTGTGTTATCAAGGTTTTTTTACGACTGCATATTTGACAAAATACGACTCAATCATCTCTTCAAGCAGAACTGAGGTCAATCCGCCAAGAATTACTGCTAAATTGGTGTTTTCTCTGTAAATGCTGCTTTCATGCTTTCAGTCACACGAGCTTCGAAAGCATAAACAAGCAGGCTTCATCGTCTCCCCAGTCCCAACACGTGGAGCATGCAAGACTCTTCATTCCTTCGGCATTCATTCGGCCTTTCTCGTGGGCGTCGCTGATAACCCTGTGCTTGTTTTCAACTTTAGGCACCGTTTTCCTCTTTAAAATCACCATTGGTCTTAATTTTGATCCATTACCAGCACGCACCAACAAAACAGTTGCGTGACATTAATTTTCTTCTCTGCGGTGTAATGTTGATCATTCAGTTCCACGGCATATCGAAGATCAGTAGCGTTTTGTCCATATTTCCAGTAACACGTAGTGCGTAGTTGTGTTCTTTGCAAAGTTTTATAATACAACAGTGTGAAATCGGATGATCTTTAGCGAAATTAACGAGCGTTATTATCAGACCGGCATCGTAAACTCCGGGGAGTTTCGTGGCCATTTTGATGTTTCAGTTTATCGCTCAAAAGTGAAGGCTATGTTGTTCAGTTGTTCATTTAAAGAGAAAGGTTAATTTATTAGTGGATCTGGGTCAAGCCTTTTACTTTTCAATCAAAAACCAATGCGTCTTTGTTTTTATGCTAATGAGGGACGCGTGTCAAAAACAATGGATTCCGTGTATAATACGCATCTCAATTTTTTAGCGGAAAAAAAAGTGTGCGTATTGTACACGGGTAAATACGGTAAAATGTGAGATGCATAATATTGCTGGTCTGGACTGATCGAGAGAACCCTGTTGTATAAAAACAGCCGTTGTTACGTTAGATTCCATGGAAATATTTTGTACAGGTAATCACATGATTTCGAGTGCAATTTGGAATAAACAACCACAAGTAAATCTTTTCAAAGGCAAACAAATTGGCAAGTGCAGTTTGTACATGTAGTATTTGAAAAAAATTACAAGTACTTATTTATCCCAAATTGTACCAGAAAAATCATGTGATTACTTATTAACAATATACATGACAAAATTTTGAGATGGTTAAGCAGAAGCAACGCATGCATACCACACAATCACAAAAAAAGTGCCATAAGTTGTGCCATCTAGGGCTTGATTTTTATTGCCTATCAGTCACTTTGCTTGCTCATTGGCCAATTGAAAGCGAGAATTCTGTGAGTAAATTGCACTGAGCTTACTCCTTTTTGCACTGTGTTTACAAAAAAACTGCACTGCTCTCAGCCAATCAGAATCAAGTAATTGTTTCCTGTCTATTATAATTACAGAAACAGACAAACACAAATTGAAAGAAGGGGGTAGTTTCTAAAGAAACTGTGGTGCTGCCTCAGTGGGGCAGTAGTATACAAAAATTTGGTTTTATCAACGGAGTTGACAATGTAAATTGGCCACCGTACATCTAATCTCTGTACGGTGGCAATCTACATTATCAACTCCGTTGATAAAACAAAATTTTTGTATACAAATTGAAAGAGCTGCATGTTCATGTAATGGTTTTGAAGAATTTCCAAGTCACTAACAAAATATTTTAAGTTTCCCTCAGCTGATACATTTCTGTTGAGTTGACAAGCATTTCCCAATGCTGAGAATTTGCAAACAGGAATATCATTTCCCATTCAAGAAGCAAGAAATAAATTAGAGTTTGGCCGTCTCACAAAGCACTAAGTGTAACTATAAATTTGCATAATATTAATACTTTAACACAACCATCGAAGATATTGAAGCAATCCCGGGGAAAAAAGCTAAATTCTCGAATTTGCAATCAATTTAACGTTGCTATAAACTAGTAAAAAACACCAGAAAACGGAATCTACATTCGCGTGAGAATGCAACCATTTGAATGCTGAAGTGAACATGAAATGTACTACCTGTCTGCTTTGCCAGACTTTCTCACGAAAGACTTGAAATACGGCGCCACTGCATTGCTTATGTAGGAATGAAGTGTTTCATAAGGCGATCCTTCGTTAAGATTGATCACACAAACTTGCGAGGTAATCTTTTTGTCAGCATCAACTATCGCTCCTCGTTTGATGAAGGCCACACTGGACAGTTTAGGCGCGGTGTAATGAATATCCAAATCGATGGAGTATATGGCTCTTTCTCGCTCGGATTCCGCTCCGCTCTCAGTGGAAGAAGTTTCATAGCTTTTTTCTTCGTCTTTGAGTGGTGTTCGTGTCACAAGAAGGGACATCGGCCAGAACTTTTCTTATGTAGTCCACATGCAGTGGGTCTTTCAAAGTCGTGTCGAGCTGGATGGGGACTTCTGGGTCGCCTTCTAGAAGAAGTGGTACAACTCGACGCAAATAATTGCTAAAATTTTTCACATCCACCACAGCCGCTTCTGGAGGAGTTGGAGAACCAAGTCCTCCATCCGAGGCACCCTCCATGAGGACTCTGAATCCCAAAAGTAAATTATTAAATTTGCTTCGTAAAAATTACCTTCATCGTACTGGGAAATACAGAGGCCTTACCCTCCTCTTGATATATTTCTTTGTTGGGGTGTGTGGAGTGTCTCAAGAGGTCCTGAAAGGGGGGGGGGGGGGGTAAAAATGTTATTTCTCGGTCAAGATTTGGGCTAAATCCCAGTGGTCAAATAACCGGAGTTATGATAGGGAAAATCTAATTTTAGAGCATCTGTTTGTTGAATGAAGCAGTAAATAGTATGTCTTGAAGCAAAACGTGTGATTACTGGAGGGCGGAGGAACCACAGGTACCCCAAGCTAAGTGTCGGGTGGGGGCCAACAAAAATTGAAGGATTTGTATAGGAATCCCAAAAACAGACTTGAAAAGACATTTATACGAAAAAATACTCACTTAAAAAAAAGGCTAGCATTATTGCCATTGTGGGTCACTTCCTTCCTGTGTGTTTTTTTTTTTCAGATTCGATACGATTTGAGTCATTTTCAGTTCCTCGGTTGTCAACGATCATAATAAAATCCCAAGGCTTCACACTAAATTCTCAGGAACCCACCAAATTGAGTCAAATATTCCTTATTCCTAGATAAAATGTTCCCACCGTTACAATCTCCACATAAATTGCAATCAATTGACAAAGATTAAACTTTCATTTCAACCTGCCAACAATGCAATAGCAGCCCTGCGAGCGACCTTAGATGGTAGTTTTTCCACTCCATTGTAACCGGCTTTGTAACCCTGCCCGCTTTAACAAAGGGTCCCAGACCATAGTTTGTTAATGACACTTTTTAAAAAAATGTTTTTAAAGAGGCACTGTAAATTTGCTTAATTTGCTACTTTTAGGTCAAAAATGGGTAAGAATATAAATAAGTACCCTAATTGGTTCACACGTACAACATTCCTGACAACCGACTGACAAGATATGAAATACATTTATGGCACAAAGAGCTATTCATATTTAATTGTTGGTGTCTCTGTCAAGACACAGACTGGCCAGTTTTTTCAAGTTTTAATCCATTTCCATCCTCTCCATATCATTCTTGGTTGCAAACAACAAAGAAAAGCTTCAGTGCACTTCAATGGTTATTGGCAACAAGACTACAGTATTATTTTGTCATGTCGGGTAGGAGGTATAAAAAATGTGTCGTACACAAACGTAACATCAATTTGAATTCATTTATGTCTGCAAAGATCACAACAATATCCGAAGTGGAGGTGGCTAGCGGTGGATATTAACCGAGCCGCGAAGCGGCGAGGTAAATATCCAACGCTAGACACCAACACTGAGGTGAATAGTTGTTTTAGTATATACTAAAACAGTGACACAATATACAGCACAAAAAATCAATTTGGATGTTTTCTTCACTTGTCACGGATGCAAATCGGGACGCCATTTTTTCCCCGAGTTGCTCGGAGGTAAATAGCACAGGATATTCGGAGTTTGACGAGCCAATCAGCGCGCGAGTTCAACGCTATCCACTGTTTTAGTATATACTAAAAATGGATATCTGAAGTTTGAGTAGCCAATCAGCACGCACATTCAACGCTATCCACTGTTTTGGTATATACTAATATAGTATATAGTACTAATAACTCTTGACTTAACAGGGGTACAGTGTTGGACAGAATGACAAAAATTAACGAACAAGTAAAATCTAGGTTTGGAGTGACCAGTTTGGCTGTACAAGAGCTATCCTTGGAGTGAAAGGAAATTCTTTCAGACGGTCCCACAAACATGTATGTTTACTTGTATGTAATGCAATTTTCTTCGCCAATCAGTGATTTTGATTACCAGGTAAAATGGCAAGTAACAAAGTGTTTCCTCTACTGGGTAGGGCAAAATACTTGATACTTAAGCATATTAAATATTTTGAGCAAGAGCCGATACAACGCAGATTTGATTTTAGTGTTGTTCTATATTTCGGCTGGCCAAACCAGTCTTCTTCAGGTACAATGAGAGTTTACATTGGATTGCTTCTATGTACATATATATATATACAATTATAGTAAATGGATGTTGACGTAATACTGGGAAAAATGTGATAAAACATGGCAGTTACAACAAATTTGAATTCAAATATTAAGAGTAACGGAAAAATAACGGAAGTGGCTCTAAATAATAGACTGAAATCGAATATGTTTCTTTGCGGATATTAAGACCTTTGGGATCAATCATCCTGCCATTTGAAATTAAAAAAGCTTCCCTGGCCTTAAGGATCAAGTCTCTGTTAGAAAATATTTTTTCGATACAAAAATTAGGAATTAACTGCATGTCCTTAGAGATGTTGTGGAGAGAGGAGTGGAAATGTTCTGGGACTGTAGTAGGTTTAGATTTGGTGTTAGTGTTATACATGTATTAAGTGCGGCAGTGTTCATTAAAGCGGGCTTTTAAACGTCTTTTAGTTTCTCCTATGTTTAGCAAATCTCCTACATAGGAGAAAGCTCAAGGATCCAAATGCAATCAAGTCATACACTCAAAAGATAATTGAAGAGACCCACACAGTCACCAAATCCCAGATTGACACTTCATAGTCCCTGTGGACATGACGCCACTTAGCAGAATAGGAATTCAAAGAACCACTCTGGGTGATACAATAACTTTACGTTTTATTGATGCAATCGATTGGGAATCTCTGCTCATGTCTCATGAACATACAAAGTGCCACGTTTAAGTCGATATTTTGCAACTCAGTTAAAACAATCTTTCAAAAATCCCATGCAACTTGGGAGTGAGTTCCAAGAACATGCATTGGGTTTGGATGTTGAATCATTAAAAGGAAAAACTTGGAAAACTTGAATTAAGTTGCTGTCGAACCCATACTCCAATCTGCAGGTGGTGTTACTAGTACCAATGCAAAACATTCATCTATCAATGATATGATGCACTCAGGTTCAGGAAGAAGATCAGTGAGCACTAAAAAGGCATGTCGATTCAACAAAAGACGACAGAACAATTGGAAATCTTTGTATTGTTTGCAGTGATAATAATGGCAATGTTTTCTATTTACAAAAATAAGTTATTCCAAATACATCGATGAACAGACTGCCATCTTGTTCTCATCAATGTGTTGATCTCAAGCCCTTGAAATAAGTCTTTGAACATGGATCACTTTTCCCTGACCATCAAAGGCTACTGGTTTGCACTTTCACAAGCGTCAATCCAATCGCTATATACATCAACAGGTTCTGAAAGATCTAGTGAGTGTTAAAGAGAAATGAAATGGTATGGCCATCTCTTAAAGTTAACTACACATATATAATTTGGGTTGCTAAGAAAAATGAAATTTTTATATCAATAATATTAACAATAAATTTCACTCCAGTTCACAAAACAGCAAAACTCCAGAGCCTGAGCCCTCTTAATGTCACCATCAAGAAAGTCATGGTGTCTAAAATGGCCTACTAATTTTCGGTCATTTTAGATCATTTTAGGTCATTCCTTGTTTTAGGAACTTCGTAAGATTGCCATACAATGTAATCACGTGCAATACCCACTACAAACTAAAAAAGTAAACTTGACATAAAATGCCACAAAAAGGATACACGTGATAAGGCTCTGATAATCTTCCAAGCAAACTCGACACGAGATGTGTCCTGTATTTCTGACACGATCCCTGAAAAAAAAACCACTCACTTTCACCAGTCTTGAAAAAATACACCCAAGGAAAAATGGTCTGCGGACTAGGGAGTCTGTATATCAATTTAATTGTTTTTTTGTGAAGAGAGAATTAAGTCAGAGTCAGAGAGGAAAACTCCTCAAAGCAGAGTACAGAACCGACAACTTAAACCTACGCAGGATCAAGCCAAGGAATCATTGGTAGAAAGCCAATGCTAGATAGATAAGAATAGAAAGGACCGAGGTACTGAGGGAGAAGTGCAGATAAAATAGGTAAATTTATTGGACGAATAACAATACTAACTTCTCCTTTTTAACTTACATTTTAACCTCACAACTCTTTTCGTGGTTACAAAAGGGGCAGTTGAACTGCTTATCCAGGGGATCCTGCCTCCTTTTCGGTGCTGGCTTACGTTTAGATCTCCTTCTGCCCATTTTTTATCTCGTTCGTGAACTACAGCATGCGAAAACCTTAGTCACCGCGTGTGCACGATGCAGGCTTGGTTGTTATGAAAATCTGGAATCGGGAATGCGAAGCCGAAACTGTGGACTGCAGGAATCCATACGAGAGGGGAAAAGGACTACATATTTTTGTCGCACTCTGTGAAACTGACAGCGAGAAATAACCAGTTTGAAGGCTTTGACGGCAACGTGAGCATTCAACAGCTGATCGTTCGTTTTCTTTATTTCATTGAAAACCAAATCGGTTGTCGGGTTCCGGACACCCAATGACTGAAGCAAAACCCGTATGCTCGCATACTTATCTTTACGAACTAGATAATGACGACTTATTTTCTAGAAAGCAAAGACGAGCACGTGTTTAAATGAACGCTTGTGCTTTGTAAGCAAAAGCAAAGGCAGGCATCCAAGGTATCCCCAAAGACACATGGAGTTTCGCACCAACGCGTGTTTCATTTAAAAAAAAAAACAATCAGTTGAGTAGTAATGAGCTATCCAGTCGTTGCTGCCTTTTAGTTCTGCTGAAGCTGAGCATTGTATTCATTCTCTGGCTTGACAAGAATGAACTCATATCTCAGAAACAGGATATGTACTTGCATCATTCCCTTAATATTGATATTAACGACATCTCCACAATCTTTGTTACAGGGGGAAAATGTTCCAGGGATGCCTCCCTTACGAGTAGGATTCACGACGTAGACGATAAGGGATTAAATCAGTTGAGGGTGGGGAACGTAGGTTGATCGAGAAGTAATTTGCCACTACCTTAAATTTTTCGAAAAATTTGCTTTTGGAGAGTTTTCATGTTGCCATGGTAACCTATTGCGTCACAATAGTAGGCGCATTTTGTTAAGCAAATATTAGTCTTTCATATGGAACCATAACATTGCTGTTACGTGACACAGTGTTGTAGTTATAAACCTTCTAGTAAGTGGTGAAACTGGCACCAGCCACCTTAAGGGCTATCTGTCCGAAGTATCTTATAAAACGTCTTACGTGTATCTTTACCCCAGCATGTTTTTTGCCGTGGACAAATATTTTACGATTTCCGCCTCAATTTGGCCGTGACTGTAGTTGAGCGCTTGCTTTATTAGACGTTATCAGTCATGTTTGTTCGAATTCGATTTATGTTTAGAAGCAAAGTGAACAAAGGACACGGTTTTTGAACTGACTTTCAGTCAGTTTTAATTCATCTGGTTCTCATAATAAAGCATGAAGACTTAATAATAATTTTTCTCGTCAAAACTCATAATTTGTCAAAGCCAAGAAATCATTTTTCTCCCAGAACACATCTTGTGCAACTTAAGATCTTTAGCTTGTTACATTTTTCCAAAAGATCAGATTCTCTCTTTCACAGTCTCACAAGAGCCAATTCAAATAGTTTCAGCAATACATTTCCTTGATGTCTCGGAGATGAATTGATCAACTACATAAGATTTTCCAATTCCTTGCCATTGTGTTGTTCATGGGGGTGCTGTTTCGTCGCCAGTCTTCAACGGTGCCCGTCCAATTTGTGTATCCTTGCAAGATGATTGACATCTCCCAGTTTCGTTTCTGTGGGTCGCTCGGCGAATTCTTTCATTGTCCCGTTCCTCTTTGGTCGCGAGTCTTCGACGGTTATTTTCGCCGCCTGACGAAAAAATTTGTGAGGCGTGTCTGGAGAAACTTCTTCGACTGATTCTGATCCACTGCCTTGTTCAAAAACATCAGACAAAGTGGTGTTGCTCATATTCAGTTCCATGTCTTCTTCGGTACTTTTCGACTGTGAACCATCATTTTCTGGGGGAATGATAACATTGGCGCTGTTTTGTTCAGGTACCTGTACCATGTTAGCGTTGATGTTTCGTCCAATGTCTTCTTCGGCACTGTTGCACCGAAAATTCTCAGATTCCTGGGGCTGTTTGATATTGGCGCCATCTTCTGAATAAGTTCGGTTAATGCGTTCATGAACGTCGGTCACAATCGGGTTTTTGTTCTGTTCCCTATCTTCATCAGTACTATTGATATGCTGACCCCAAGAGGCTTCGTGGAGTTTAAGCAGAGTGGTTTCAACTTCCGGTTCTGTTTCATTGGGTGGTTCGGTGTTAGTGTTTATGTCTTGCTCCCAGTTTTCCTCGCTACCGCTGTAGCGATGAGGATGAAATTTGTCGATCTCGGACAGTAGATCACGATGGTGCTCGCGTTCGATCCGCTACAAAAAAAATGAAAAAGGAAAGAAAAAGGAAAATACATCAGTATATAGGAAAGGAGCAATACTGTGAATGCGATTTAGACAAACCTTATTATAGTGTCATTCAACTTTTTTGCATTACAAAATTAAACTGATAAAAATAATAATTGTAAAATCATATATCATGGTAGGACATTTACGCGATAGCGCCATTTGACTGCAACAACCAAAAGGACTCAAGTTTTGGTTTTCTCATTGCCACCAGTGTCGCTTTTAACACCACTGGGATCACAAAATTTATATACGAGACTAGCAAGTTAACTTGAAGTTAAAACTGTAAAGTTCAGAGCTGGCTTGCTTCTTAATCAGTTTAGCCCGGGCTCGATTCCAATTTTGTATTCGTCATGCCGGGGATGAGCTTGTTGTTTCTTTTCATTTCTTAGCTTATTGTGGACTATTCCTTGGAAAACTGTTCCGAGTCCGAAATTTACCGTAAGGCTGACGGTCCATTAAAAGGCATTGTAACTGAGGACGTCTATTCTTTTGTTAATGGTGGAAGTCCACGTGGCTTTCAAGCTGTAATCCTAGAAAAATTATATCGGACACTATCTTCCCTGACCACCTCATACCTTTGCCCCTCCCCTCCCCGATCAAAGTTGAATACGACTAAGCCGATTACATTCAAAAACATGAAGGATATAGCATTGAATGATAGGGGAGGGGGAGGGGGAGGGGGTATAAACGGCCCATTTTCACGTACAATATTGTTTGTTATGGATTATCCCATTAATTTCCCCTGCATGTCCCAATTAATTTGTCTAGGTTTGTAGTTCACAGGCACATGACATTAATAATGTAAGAAAAACATTACAAACTGAACAGAATATGATTAAATTAAGAACCCCAAGTGGGGAGAGACAATCAATTCATTGTTTACAAAGCGTGATAGGAGTTGATTCGAGACCACCGCAGCCAACTTAAGTCGTCAAATGATCTTTTCAAGAAAACAGGCAAAGTCGCCTGTTAGTTGTTTATTGCGTTGTCTTTGAGTTCGACGTTGGGAGAACGCATACTATTTGTGTCTCTTCTTTCTGGATGCTATGCGATTCCAGGGTTTAGGGGCCATTTTGGACTGGCTGACCGCTAGCCTCGATTTCATGCAAGGGCCTCGAGCTCATGCAATAAACAACAACTTTCTTTCTACTGTTTGACCCATTGTATCAAGTCCATTACCAAAATGTTGAGCTTAGAAACTTATTGTTGCAACTGGCTTGTGACTCTGAAAGAACCTCGCAAGTCCACTTTCAATAGAGATCGAACGTACTTTACTAATCCATGATTATTACTAGTTTACGAGTTAAGTCTAAAACTAACCATTTCACTGAGGATGGCTCTAGCAATTTGACCAGCTCTGGTTACCAGGCTTCTGTACGAACGGACACTATACACGTGTCTGTTCTTGTAAGTAACTGGACGAAAGTATCTGTAATCAATGCGGCCAACCCCAACAACGTAGACTTTGACCCCGAGTTTTGCGAACTGCCAGCGAAGACGCCTCATGATGTGACAAGATCGCCCAGTTTGCCTTCCATTCACGATCACAACGAGAATATTCTGAACAAAGGTGTATTTGTATCTTTTCTTAAAGAAGTAACGCAGTGCAGCGTTCATTCCCAGGTCAACACGTCGTCCGTTCTGGTTTGGATATCGAATGCAATCCATTTCTTTTAGCAACAAACCAAAAGAGCCGCATTCATTAAAACGAATGTGCAGTTGTGGTCGGCATCCATAAGTCGCGACGCCGATGTGAGAGTGGTGCTTGGCGATCGTGAAGCGTCGAGCGAGTGACTTGATGAAGGCCTTTTCGAGATGGAAGTTTCGTCGACCAACGTAGTGCGAGCCGTCGATCAAGAAGGCGATGTCAGCAGTAACTGGAATATGAGAGACGCCTGTAATGAAAAACAACGATGGAAAATTCCATGATCACAATACATAATCAGCGTTACTAATTATAGTGACCATATTTCTTGTGAAAGAAATGTACATCTTTGAGGTGCGGGCCGTAGACGACCTTGCATTGAAAAAACTAATTGTTATTTTTCTTTGGATTTCAAAACTATGTTAACTAAACACACAGGGGCACTTAAAGCAATTGTCACATTATAGACACCTGAAGAATTCAGGCACCTTCAGCAGGATTGGAACCCAGGACCTCGGTGATACTGGTGCTATTCTCTGCCAACTAAGCTATAGAGTCACACAGTTGATAGCAACTCAATTTGTTGATGTAAATAAAAGAGATTCTTAAATTATTTCCTCTGCATTACAAACAATGTTCACGACAAATTCGACTGAAAGCATCACTTACTCAGGCTGAAAGTTACTCTTTTGTAGGAGTGGCGGTTTAATTCCTTTAATAGTT
>NW_027179761.1:40000-57500 GCF_036669935.1 Montipora foliosa
AACTTTAGATTTCATTTGGCGCAGATCACGACTCAAGTCGATTCTAGATCACTCTATAGAAGAGATTGTATACATGAGTTCGGACTGCTGAATGGAGCATTGCCGTGGCTTGGTCGAAAAGCCTTAGTTTGTGTGTGTCCACACACCCATGTTCCAGGCGCTAGGCCAGGTACTCTGCTGTATGCAGTTGTTATAGAGAGTGGTCAACGATGCTGCTGTTCCTTTAGCAACATTCTTGAGTAATTTTGGTGGTAGTCCTGTGTCCCATCCACTGGACTTCTTTGGATTAATCTTTTCCAGTCTTAACACTGCTGTGGTCACTGTGGTCCTCTTCTGTAAAATTATTTACGTGATCTCCTCCGATACCTAGTGCAGTTTTAGCGAAGTAGTTGGTAAGTATCTCTGCCACTTCCATATAATCCTTTACTGCATTATCACCCTCCGTTTTAAGGTATATTGCTGCCGATTCTTTGCTCTTGTTACTAATAAAAGGTTTGAACGTGTCGTAAAATTTCTATGGTCTTGATTTATTTTCGTCCGCCTTAGCATACCAGTACGCTCGGATTGCTTTTCTGCGCTCCCTTGTAGCTATATTTCGATACTTCCTTTTCAGTTCCAGATTCTCAGTGGTGTGGTCTTTGGCAAACTTTTTAGGATACTCCCTTTTGTTTCTCAAAGCCCTTTTGCATTCCTGTGTCCTGTAAGGAATATCCTCTTCCCTCACTCTTTTCCTTTTGACTCGCGCGTGCTGATTGGCAACACTTTCAAATAGTCCTCTCCAATAATCATATTTGTCGTCTACGCAGGTGAAGATGTCACCAACGTGCTAGGCAGGGTGCATTAATTAGATCTTGGTCAAACAGTTCGAAGTCAGTATTCTTAGTTTGCCTGCATATTATGGTCTTGGGCTTGTGCTTACAAACTTTATCCGTCATTTCTCCATAGATCAAGTAGTGGTCGCTGATTTCGGGGTTATACACTCCGCACCTAGTAAACAACTCTGGGATGTTAGTGAGCAGGACATCCAAGAGCGTTTGGGAATGCATTGTAACTCTGGTAGGCTCAGTTATTAGGCATGTCAAGTTATATACTTGCTCCAGGTCTTTAAGCATCTTCCCCTGACCTCGATCAAGAACAAGCCGGTCCATATTCAAGTCAGCAAAATAACTATGCACTGCTTTTGAAGGCACGCCCACTGACAAATATCATTCATTTCGACCTCAATGTTTTGCTGGTATTTTGATCCACTGAGATCATTGTTCTTTCTGGAGTTTTTAATTTAGGCGGCCTGTAAAGCGCTAAGAACAATATTTCGCTCCTTCTTACACTGCATTCAACCGCTATAGCTTCCAGGGTCTTATAGGTTTCAGTTTCTTAGAGGGTATAGTCGTAGAGAAATAAGCAATGAGCCCACCTCCTCCTTTGACTTTCTCTTTGCGAAAAAGCTGGTATCCTTGTATTTGAACTGGTGAACAGGATACGAACGATCAATTTTGGTTTCCGATACAATAAGTATGTGGGCTTTCAGTTCGTCATTCAGTAATTTTAGTTCTTCAAACTTGTTTTGTATGCTGTTAATATTCAAATGTGCAACAAAAGCGATATTCGAATTGTTTTACCTTTCTTCGAGAATCAAACTCACCTTGGGAATTTGGAAGGTCCTCATTAGCATAATCGCTTTCAAAGTAGCTCGTTTCCATCGTAGTATTAGTTCTTACTTGCATGTTGGAATCTATTTCAAACGGGTAATCCATGGTCGCGTAGGGAAGACTGCTCAATAAACATGTCCAGTCGATGTCAGGATAGTCCAAATAGTACGCAGCCTTAGTTAGACCTAGACATTTAGCATGCACCCACGAATTACAATCGGCACACAGCAAGGCATCTTGATTCCATCGAACATTCTTTCCTCACTCCTTGCAGGGATATTTCGGTTGTTTCATGCTATTTCTTGGTCCCGGATTTGTTTGAACGTCTCCCGCGTTAATGATGCGATGGAGTTGAAAAGTACTGTTACTGTTCGCAGTTTAGTTGATCCTCGAAGGTAAAAATGCGCTTTCGCGGCCACGACCTTGCTGCCTGACATCTTTCAATGTTCAATTTACAAAGTGGCAAGGTAGAGATCCTGTATCGACGACATAGATTAAGGAGGCTCGAACCAGTTTTAACGCTTCCAAGTGACGCTCTTATTAGAAGGATCGGCACCACAACTAACCCTAAAACCATATACCATTTCATCGTTGTATCATGTATTGGCAATATTGTGGTACCAATTAAATGAAACACGAATTATTGCTGAACAAGATACGGTCATTATTGTGACGTAGTATGTCACCGTGGCAACGGGCAAGCCCTGTAAAAACACCCTTTACTTTGTCTTTAGTTGCTTATATCTCAAAAACGAACTCGGTGACCCTCATTTTTTATTTTTGAAAAGTAATCAGAAGGGCATGATGTAACTTTCTGCAAAGTTTAAAAAATTCTGTCTTGTGGATTCAGAGCCACCTTCATTTTGTGATTTTTTAAAGGTAGCTCTGAATCCTCTGGACATATTTTTTTAAAACTTTGCCGAAAGTTTCATCGTGGCCTTCTAATCGCTTTTCAGCACAAAAAAGGCGGTGTCACCGTGTTCGTTTTTGAGATATGAGCAACTAAATCCAAAATATAGGGTGTTTTTGCTGGGCTTTCCTGTTTCCAAGGTACCTTATTACACCACAATAAAGATCGCATCTTGTTTGGAAATAATCGGTGTTTCATATGGTACCATAACATTGCTGTTACGTGATACAGTATTGTAGCTTTATTTGATCTAAGCAGAGAGTCTCCTAAATGTTGAAACCCTTTCGAACCATTTGTTTTAGAAATAAATCCAAAAACTTCATTTGCTTCGCTACAGCTTTTCAGGTTTCCACACATCCCAAAACCACCTCCATGCGATGGAAAAACGTCAAAAACAGTATTCTTTGAGATAAAATAGAAAGAAACAAGCAGAGCTAAATACCGTGGAGAGTAAACAAATTGAGGGCATCGTAGCATCAATTGTTTCCAACAAGTCTCCCGGGATTGATAAAATCCCTATTCGCGTTATCAAAGACTGGCTCGCACCGATCCTCCGAACAATCACCTCTGTAGTTAATTGCTCAATTGAAACATGCACGTTTCCCTCGGAATGGAAAATAGCCGAAGTGATACCTATTCCTAAAGAAGGCGATAACGAAAAGGCGAATAACAACAGGCCAATTTCACTTCTTCCTGAAGAGAAATGGCGGTCAAACACGCTGCGGTTTCCTGTTGTTATGTTCGCGTTGTGTGCATGCTCGTTACGGTTTTCAAATGATTGACAGTTTTCTTTACTGGTACGGTCATCGAAACCAGAAAAGCGGCGGGATCAAAGGCAGCTGCCAGCGGCACCCCCCCCCCCCCGATCTAATCAGATTACATAGTGTTTTTTTCTGATGTATGAAAAGATAATTTCATTCCCAAAGTTCAACCTTTCGAGTGAAAGCTGAACTTCTTTTGTATGACAAAATTTTCACAAATTTAAAGAAATCCTATTGGTTCAGATCTAAAAAAACATTGCGATGTTCGCTATATCTTTATTGAACGAACTAGTTGAGAAAGCAGTCTTTATGAGTACTTGTAAATACAGTGGAACCCCGCCTTGCGGTCATCTCTTTATAGGGTCACCTCGCTACTACGGCCTAATTTTTTGTCCCGGTGAAACGCCCTTACATTTTCTTATAAGAAAACGGGGTCCGGCTGTACATATACCTTACTTGAGCTTTTAAAGACAACACGAGCAGATATTTAACCACTTTCTTAGGATTTTTGCGAACCCTTTACAAGACTTTTTCGGACTGGTGATGAAGCGTTTTGATTGGCTTATTTCTGAGTCACTGGCCATTTCAGTGTATATATATTTTTCCCATATTAAATGTCGCCAAACACAAGTTACTGTTCCAAGGCATTCTTGCTTGTTATAGAAACAAAGAAAACTAAAAAATATATAAAAGTGTGCAGCGACTTAATGAAGGGAATTTGGTAACATTTTTTAAGCTTTCAAACCAGTTTGACTTAGCTATAGTAGGACAAGTCACAAGGACCATATTTGGTTCACTGTGGCTAGATGTTTGACAAAAATCGCGATGGGACTTAGGACTAAACGCAGGGACTACTGAGTCCCCTAGTATCTGCTGACCATAAATTGACTGCGTTATTCATGTAATCTGGTAACAATCAGTTCTGTAGTTCTAGACTATTGCATTTCAGGCTTGAACTATCTTGTAGCTTTTCAAAGGCGAAACAGAGATCCTTTTCAGAGCTTTCGATCTAATGTGAAATCCATATAAACTCCCATCGATCAAGCTCGATACATAGCTCGATATTACCCGGCGACGCAAAGATATGGATTTTATTTTTAAGTGGTAAAAACAATATTGAGTGAGTAAAATAGTCTTATTTAACTTTCATGCTGTTATTTTACATTTTAGGACTTTGGAGCACACAGTGCGGCGAGTTTAACTAACTCAATGCAAAGGGAATCTAGATATTGATTATTATTTTCCAGAATCTCGCTGTGAGGGTAGTAGCTATGCTGCTTGTGCTTTCACGTTCAAACTTTTTTCCACGTCAACAGAAAGCGTTCAAATGCGAGGCAAACCACGATGATACAAAAAAAGTCTTTCTTTATATGCCCTCAGTTTATTTGAAAGTGTGCAAATGAAATGAAAAACAAATCCCATATTTTATGTCCTTTATAGTTTAGATTATTGTTTCGTTATTATTTCTTAAGCATTTTAAATCCGAAAACCCTTTTCTTAATCAAGATACAAATAAGGAAAAAACCAGTGAAATTACGAAATTTTTCCCATCCGCTCCAGGTGGGCATAGCAAAAATCCTGAAGACTGGTAGCCAAGATTACATTTGCGAGTAAAAAGCTATCATAATAAAAACCCCTTAACGAAGCTACAAAATCTGTTAGGATCTGAAAAAAGCACTCCAAGATGTCTCAGATATAGATTGCGTAAATATCGACGCAGGCTCTTCCCCGATTGTCTCCCTCGCTAACATTCATCAAATCTTCGCCATACCACAGGCGGAGCTCTTGGCCTGACTGGACCGAATAAGGGTTAAAAAACGACAACTCAAGCTCCGGAGAGACCGAGGTGTATCCGGGAACTTTGGACCATTTAGCACCATGAGCAACAATGAACTGGCTTTCCGGCAAAAGAACATGATTGGTCGCAGTTGTTATGACAACCGCGATCTTGTCACCGGAGTAGTAGTCACCACAGCCCCAGTAGGACCAGTAGGAAACGTGGCGACTGTCGCACGTCACGTAACCATACAAGTGAACCAATTTTACTGCAGCGAGCTTTCCACCAGAGACGTAGTGGACGGAGAATTTGCCAAACTCTTGATTCTTCGCACCAAAACAAACTGGAGCGAAATTCATCTTTCGCCATCGATCTGTAAATAGCAACAGAGAATACGTGTCGTATTAGTGAGGCTTTCGATTCGTGGATCTACAGAGTGGCGCGGTCTGCGTGAGCATACTCACAGCCAATCTTATAGCCTGCAAACTTTTTTTCTTATTATGGTGCAATTGCTTTATAAATTTTACCCTAAAAAAAAAAGACAAACCCGAGTTGTGTTTCCCAACAGTTCTTCTGGTGATAAGCGAAGATTCTTGGAAAGCGTTTGAGAGTTCCGAGCTTCTCAGCAAGCCTGGGTTCCGACCAGGCCCTTCACTCCTGTCAACTTCGGCTGGAATTTTCACAGCCAGCAAACCAAGGATAAACACGAAAAGGCAAACTACAATTGAGTTCATAGTGTCAGGACTGATTTGTTAGTGTCGGCTTCTTCACATATGTACTGGACTGATTAACTCGAGTATGGAATTTCGCCTTCTGCGCTATAATTTTAAGCCTCTCTAAGATCGTGTTGAAACAAGATTTTGTTTATCTTTTCTTTAAATTTGCAGTCTATTTTCAGCTATTGTATAAAGCACACTGCATTTTATATGCAGAGTGTTTACCTTACAAAAAACACTGACAAACTTTCGTTCTGACTTCACATATCGCGAGCACGAAGCCAGAACTCGACAAACTATTACATTCATCTACTAACAAATACTACTTGTAATTATATAAAGCAGGCAGGGAAATCAGAACTATCGTCTCGGCTTCATACAACATTTTAGTCTCGCGAAACTCACAGTGCAGCTGACAGTGGACTGTTCTGGCTCGCGCTCGCGTTTAGTTTTTTACCAAGTGCCACGTCAACACAACTTAAGTTCTTCCTGTCCGTTATTAGCCTTAGGACGCTAATTAATTTGGGTTTAGAACTCGGAAAAAGCCTTCTTCTCGTTTTTCCCAGTTATTCTCTCTCTGTCATACAAGCAAAACATGTTTAAAATATTGAAAGAATGGGGGATTTGAAATCATGTTTTTAGCATACAAAATTTACAAATGCAAATTTTAAGATCGGAAACGCTGATCACATTGGTCGGTGTTCCTTTTTCCAAAAATCAATATTTGTCTTCCGGCGTCGATAACAATTTGCTAATTGAATTATGAAACATAAAGCGCTAAATGCATGCTGTGATGATTCTTTGCAAAAAACAATCTGCTTTTATCAACACATCACTGAAGAAACAAAAGTGAATTTCCCAGGCTAACAAGTGAAATCCCAACTTTTCAGACTTTTCGAACCCTGACGGGTTTGCGGAATTCCCGATTGTTCAAGCAAGTTAAAAGAAATTTAGTCTTGTTTTTCCCGACCTCGCACGTTTTTCAGTTGGACCAATTGATATTTCAGTTCACATATACATGTAGGTGGTTCGAAAGTAAATTCTTGATGAAACGGTTGATAGCAAAAACAACAGGATTGTGTTTGAGTTTGGCCGGACAACTTCTGACCATTTCTTCGACTTCCTGTTCAGCAGAGTCGAGAGACAAAAAAAATTGACGGAAAACATTGAATCATGTAAAAACATCAGTACTTTGGAGTAAAATATGCGGGGAAAATATTGAGAAAATGCGCTCATAATTTTCGGGAATACCCGGGTAATTTCTTCGGAAATGGAGTAGTCTAAACATTGTAGAATATTAGAGCTGTAGCCATTTGCTTTCCTGGCTCAAATAGTTTCTTAAAGATGTAGATGATATTAAGTGTGAAAAATTGTTGTTAAGTCTATAGACTGACAACTTCTTCAGAATAAAAGTTAAAACAAGATTATTAGAAACGTTTTGGTCTTTAATTTCTTTAGAAGTTTCAGCACGCATTTGTACGTGTTCTTAATCTTCCTTATATACAATGTTTGATATCATTAAAAGGTCTTTAGGAGAATTACGTAACTTCCAACTTGCGTTAGAGTAGACTCGACCTGATTGATTGACTGGCTGCCAAAGGAATAATGTATCAGCTATCCACCATCTCATCCTTTGAGTGCTTTCGTAAAATAATCATGATCAAAATATAACACTTTTTTACCTGGATTTGTCTCACCGTTCTCCTCAGCTGAATGGCCTGCAACTTGAACCCATTGTTGCCCGTCACAGTATTGCAACTCCATTCCCTCCATGCGTAACAAACCCTTGATATTAGCGGTACAATTTCCAGAAAAACCCTTCACATGGACATTCTTTGCGAAAAAAGATTTTAATTATAACATGATTGATATTGTTTACATTTTATTTCATTTGGGCGGCCGAGCTAAGCCAATCACAAGTTGGGATTGATGTAGCTTGGCATGGGCGATGAAGTGAACCAATCATTATCACAGCGCGAGTACTAAGCGCGGGCAAAAAAAAAAACGAGTGAGCAACTAGCTGGGAACATGATTCAGGGAAATGACGAGAGAGTTCATAGCCAATCAACAAGGGTAGAACTGAAGCAAATGGCAAAAATCATAAAGCGTAACGAAGCGCTAAGCAACTGATTACGAAATCTGTAAAAACGCGGGTGATAAAGAATTTTACTTTAGGGACGTCAATTTGGTTTATGGTTGTTTCGCTCGTAATTCGTTTCGCCAAACAAGGTTGTTTCGAATCGACTGAAGTGTGTGCAATCCCTGTGATAACGAAACGACTTGATTGTGGGTGAATCACTTTTTGACGAAACGACTTGCGGGCGAAACGACCGGATACCCTCACTTTGAGTAATCCGGCGTAAAATGTTTTAGTAGATTCATATCCTCAATGTCTTCTTGTTATTTATTTCAGCATGCGTACGTGATGTGTTGGGTAAACTAAAGAACGCCAGGTCCAGCCTCCAATTTGCCATTGCAAGTCACAGTCTTTATACAGTTTTCCTAACTGTCGCAGTCTATTCATCTTCGACCCTACAAACTATCTAAAGTATCCATTACCACTGTCACCCAAACAAAGCATGAAAGCGTCTGTTGTAACTCTAAGATTTGCGAGAGGATGTAAATTGAAGTCTAAGCTGACCATTCGCTCGAATAGCTCGGTCTTTTTGACGTTAATAACAAACTGAAAAGCGGAATGTCTGGCCCGGAGATCGTGTGAACTTTGCTCAGTGACAATCTCTTGTAGTTCATAATCTCATGAGCAGAAAAGGTGGAACAAAAAAAATACCTGAGAACCAGAAGAACCGAGGTCTCCAATCGGGATATGCACTGGATCATCATGATACGAATGATGCGATGAACCGGAAACAGTATTCGTGCTGTTTGGAAGTAAGAAGAAAATAAGATAACAAATTCTTGGTTTGTATCCACGTGATGAAAAGGGCATGTTTGTGTACAAAACAATGGCAGGAACCCATGACCCGGAGCCTACAACTCTACTGTGTTCGTGCAACGGCGTTTTCACAGAACGATTTATTATTAGATTGAATTTCCCGCGAATGAGACTCCCAGAGGAGCCCGATGGCCAATTACAAGAAATTAAGCTGACGTCATAGGGTCACCGAACCGGAACTGCCTTTGTTTTTTGACCTAAGGGCTACTCTAAAAATAAACCTACTTGTGAAAACGCCGTTTCACAGACGCTGTATGGAAGTTGCACGCTCCAGATGGGCTCCTGACAATGGAAAATGGCCCCACAGGTTTTGCATTATCCCAACAGGCATTTTACTTCATTGTTCTGTACGCCAACCGCGACCGAGAATGCAATTCAATAGACCCTTTGCATAAATGGCGTCCAAATTTGAATAATGACAATTTTATGGGTGACGTCAACGATATCATCGCTATGGTGGATTCGATAGCTACTCGATGGATATCATGCATGCATTAACCACCAATGGTCGAACGATCATTAGAGAGATTTGACATCACGTTTACATGAAACAGCAAAGGAAAAACGGTTGGCTACTGCTGGTCGAAATTCTTTTCTTAAAACAACTCTTTGTCTTTGTAAGAGTTGTACGACATCTGTAGACAACAGGCAAAAAAATGAGCTAAAGGTAATCCAGTTGATTTGATTTTTGGCAAAACGCAAATTTCAGCCTGCTTTTGCTGCTTGTGATGCTGAATTATTAACGGCCAAAATCGTCGCGAGACAAGTTGCAAGAGCCGTTGCCAAAAGTAGAATTAAGTTCTACTTTCGTGCAACTTGTCTCGCAACGATTTTGGCCGTTACAGGGTATGTCACACTGCGAAATGTTTCGTGCAACTTGTCCCGCCACAATGTCGCTAAAACAATGCGATACAAGTTGCACGAAACCTTTCACAGTGTAACAGCGCCTTACGTCGCAACTACCGTGACGTCGGCCAAGGCAGTGGCTACGCCAAAAAGGCAAGAATCTTATGGGTTAAAGAGAAAAGTAATCATGCAGCTCCCATTTTAGTGCATTTCTTTGCTGAACTGTGCAAAACAACAAAGTGAAATTAACCAAATTTTAGGATTTGGCGACAGCGTGAGTATACCACAAGGAACTGTTCATTTCCTATCTTCACTTTAAAACCGTTTGCACAAATTAGTTATAGGATAGTTTCAGGCTCATA
This sequence comes from Montipora foliosa, assembly GCF_036669935.1. Lineage (NCBI taxonomy): Eukaryota > Metazoa > Cnidaria > Anthozoa > Scleractinia > Acroporidae > Montipora > Montipora foliosa. The sequence continues at coordinate 49,975 of NW_027179761.1, forward strand.
TAGATGGTTTGCCAACAAGTTCTAGAGAAACAGATAACAATGATGTAATGCTGGTACCGGTGGACGAAAAAAAGGAACTATAGGTGGTGATGGCGTAATGTGAAAACCACCCATTGGCCGAGTCGAAAAATACCATAATATTCTTTGTTTGTCCCCCCAAATAGACCAATTTCGATATATTAAAATTCAGTCCTAAACAAAAGGCATCATCTCGAGGCTCTGGGGAATAAATAAAGGATTTGTATGAGTTTATTCGCCAGAGCCTCGAGATGATGGCTTTTGTTTAGGACTGGATTTTAATATATCGAAATTGGTCTATTTTGCATAAGCATTGTGTCCTTTTTCTCTTGCGACTTAGAACAATGTTTACACAAATGTTGGGTGGACAAATAAAGATTATTATCGACCATGAAATTATGTATGAAATGGATCATATATGAACTGCGGATATGAAATCAAGTGAAGCTATGATCCTCGCAGTTATGAAGGCAATTTTTGCAATTGCGTAAAGAAGCCTGAAAATTTCAGAACTTCAACGGGGTTTGAAACCGTGACCTCGCGATACCGGTGCGACGCTCTAACCAACTGTGCTATGAAGCTATGAAGCCCAGTTGGTTAGAGTGTCGCACCGGTATCGCGAGGTCACGGTTTCAAACCCCGTTGAACTCCTGATTTTTCAGGCTTCTTTACGCAATTGCAAAAATTTCCTTCATAACTGAGAGGATCATAGCTTCATTTAAAGATTATTATGGTATTTTCCGCTTCGGCCAATTGTCTGACAACGCTAAAAGGATGGATGATATTTACGTTGGCGCGAAGTTTTTTATTCTGAAGTGGCGTCTTCAAGAACACTGCCAATGCGATGAGAGATATTAAAACCAATACAACAATGGCGAGAACGTCACCAATTTGGGCAAAAACAATTCGGGAGTTTTTGCTTACCATTTGAACAAACCTAGTACCAACCGATTTCCCCTTGTAAATGGTAAACAACCCGTGAAAAACTTGAGGATAAATTATCTCCCTTAAGTTAAGCGCCCTTCCGATCAGTGGCTAGTACAAACAAATTTCTAGTTTCTAAAAAAACTGTGGTGCCGCGTGAAACTGTGTGAAACAAGGAAATTTGGCTTTATCAAACGAGTTGATAAAGGTCGAATTACCACCGTGAAAGATTTGGAAAGCTGACGTCTCGTCTGTTTCTTCAGTAAAAAATATCATTGACAATCATTGATTTGTGTTACCCTGAAAACAGGTTCAAAAACCAGCCAATCAAAACAAGCGGATGGCAGTTTTGGAAGTGGCTTTTCTTACCCAAAAAGTTTTGGAACTTGTTCGAGAAACGCCGAGCCCATTTTATGACCGTGACGTTTTGTAAGTGAAAGTTTTAACAGAATTGTGCCTTTTTTTTCGTTCTCGCAGGTTTTAATTAAATCGACCAAAAAAATTAATTAATCAATTTGGCTAGCTATCGTGTTACTCAGGACACAGACGCAATGATCTTTTTCCGAGCAGTCTTCGTCAATCATTCAATATTGATTCAATAATCAGTTCAGCTGGTACAAGGAAATAAAATGATATAGTTAAGCTTTCAACTTATAGCCACGGTCGGCTTATCACGAGGTAAATAACAAAGGTATTGAGAATAAAAATGTACTTACTGAATACTCGCAAAGAGAATAAAAAGCGATATCGCCAGATACATTTTTCTTGGGAGATCAATTCTACTAACAGTGATGTTCGCACCGAATGAGCTTTTGCAAAACACCGCAAACGGGAAAAAATTCCAATGCTAATCCGCAGACAAAAGCTTGCGTTACCATTACTGATATTGGCATGGGGTCCCGCTTGAAAGGATTCAAGGACAAGTTAACTGTGCCACTATGATCAAAAAATCATTCTTCTTTTTTTCCTCAGATTTTGAAAGCGTGTTTGCTTAAAACCCGACTGGCAAAATTTTGAGCTTTGATTTTTATCCAAAGGCTGTTTCAGTTTTGAATGTAACGTTTGGATTTCACAGTCCGCCATTACTCACGTTCAAAACTGACCGATTGGACCTCAGAGGGTTGGATCTAGGGAAAGTGACGTCATTTACTCACTAGCTTAAAATTTCAGCGTGTTAATGCAACTTATTACTTCCGTGCTGCATATTAATTCAGCCGCGTACACACTCATTGCATTCTTAAACCAGTGAGTCTGACGTCATTTTCTCCTCGACCCAGCTCTCTCAAGATTTTAAAGTTAGTAATGGCGGACCAACAAATAACAAAAAATCAGAACTTAAAACTTGGGTCACCTAGTGCTTAGTTAACATAGTTTTGAAATCCAAAGAAAAAGAAGAATTATTTTTTGGTCGTACCAGCACTTTAGGACTTCCTTGTTGTAGGTACAATTTAAATGCCTACAAACGACTTGTGAATCCCTTCGTGGTAAGATTTTAAACAGTTTAAGGTGGCTCAGACCGGTTTCAAAAATTGGAGATAATGTGTTACTAGAAAGATGAACAGGTTTAGCCGTCGTTTTTGACTCATTTCACAAAGCAATGAGTGAAATAGTTGGGAAATCAAGCAACGAAGACGGCGACGGCAACGAAAACGTCATCTCAAAATATAAACTCGCCGTATTTTAATCGCTTCGTGACTATTTAAACCTTTTTAATATGACAAGGGTGTGGTAATTCCTACCACGGCCCTAATGACCTGCAACCCTAACTTGCAACCTCGGCCGCAACCTGCTCTTTACACCCTCCAAATTGCGTGTGTGGGTACGCGCGCGCGCTCAGCTGAAAACCCTTTCGAGCCTCCTTAAGTTATTGGATAGTTTGCCCGTATTGTCTGCCACGTGAAAGAGATGAAATAATTGCGAAATATATTTATGTCGGCGCATAGTTATAATTATATTCTGAAGTGGCGTTTTTTTCGTGGACGCTGCCAGTGTGATGAGAGATATTTGATTAAATTAACCCCTTTTACACAGGTACAAAAACTAGCACGGCACTCCAAAATAGCGGCTCCATGCAGGGGCCAAAGACTAGAAGTGAACAACAGCCATATATTCCTGTCACGGCGTTTTCACAGACCGATTTATTTTTAGATTGTTGACCAATTATTGCGCGTTTTCACTTCGTTGGCTCATACGCACAAAACACTTCAAGACATCTCAAAGTACTTGTGGACATTCCTGGACTACAAAACACTTGTAGAAATGAAAACACCTGCCCTGATTTTAAACTTGTTGCATGATGGAGATCAATTCGAATGCCTTCTGGCTTCCAAGGCAAAACCGTTTAACATAATACAATGATAATTTGAGTTTTAATTGTCTTGTATGACTATCAGGTAAATTCTTTAATATGCGTGCTCGGATCGTTCTGTTAATGTTCTTGCTTCAGTCGATAGTTGTTTGCGACAGGCATCCAGATTGTCTTTGCTCAAGTGACAAACTTTAATTCAGTGAAGGAATGCGTAGGGTCCTATAGAGCAGGACATCGATACTCGGCTATCTTAGCGGAGCTCCGCGAGCGCCGAAGGCGCGCGTGCGCGGAGCACCATTGTTAAGAAAATATGGTAACCCATCGATGCGAGAAATCTTGGTTTTATAGCCATGACGTCATCAACCGTCCCTACATACGAACGTACGTCCGTCCGTCCGAACGTCAACCCCTCCATATATGCCAATGTGACCAGTATCATGCTAGTTTACAGTATACATCTTTGATATTGGACATCCATCTTTTAATCAATTCAAACATGTCAAAATAAGGTATCCGCTGACAAGTATCACGTGACCATATCGCAGGCTCAAGCTTAGAGCTCACCGAGGTCAGCTGTTTTTTTGAAGAGAACGATTCATAAACCCTACACGCAGTAAGAATAAATAACCAGGGAGCTCCGCTTTTAAATGAAGGGGGTAGTTTCTAAAGAAACTGTGGTGCTGCGTCGGTGGGGAAGTAGTACACAAAAATTTGGTTGTATCAACGGAGTTGACAATGTACATTGGCCACCGTACAGAGATTCTAAAAGCTGACGTTTCGAGCGTTAGCCCTTCGTCAGAGCGAATCGAGGAATTATGGGTTACGTGTAGTTTTTATAGTAGAGTAGAAGCTACGCTATTGGTGGTAACATGGCAACGTGAAAAATAGGAATATATTAGTTAAATGAAAAGCGTTCGTTAATACCGTGAGGATTAAGTGTATGAACCCAAAAAAAAATTTTGCCTCAATTTTTACCAGAATATATACTTAAGTACCAAAATAAGGGGGGGGGGGGCGGGCCCCCCGGGCCCCTCCCCTACATCCGCCACAGCGGTGGCCAATTTACATTATCAAATTTTGGTATACAAGCTCCGCTTCTAGGCTTGGTTAAATCTATATATTAATGGTTTCTTTCTGTCTATCATGGAATTTGATGGACAATGAGGCAACTGAAATACTTCATTGACAGAAAACTTCATTTAAAAAGGAGGAATCTGCAGAAACCTCGAAGCCATCACAGTCACTCACCTTCGCCTCGTGGCAACAAAAGTACTTGGGCAGCTCTCTCTGGGACTCTTTCCCTCCAAGAAAGTATAAAATCAATTGAATCGGCACCCTCAACTATCGCTATTTACGCATCTGCTCGAGTTCTTCCTTGTTACAGTCGACTCTCTTCGATCTAAAGAACACTCTCTTTCAAAATGGTTACCCAGGAGGAGTTCTTTGTTATCACATTAATGATGTTTTGAACAGACAAAAGAACAGGTCTGCTGAACCTACCACCACTGTTCCTAAGAAAGATATCTTTCTTGTCTTGTCTTATTTCGGCTTTCAAAGTGAAGCTCTTGCTCGACATGTTAAATCTTGTATCAGTAAGTTTTATGGCGGTGTTAGTTATTTTTCAAAACACCTGCAGGATTAAGTTTTTTTTTCCTTACAAAGATCGTTTCAGTCGTTCTCAAAGATCTAAAATAGTATACAAAGCCATTTGTTGGGACTGTGATTCCTTCTACATCGGTAAGACAAAAACAAGATCGCATGAAGGGAAGTCCGAGCATTTCAAAGCTCTTACACAAGTCGGCCACGCCTCTGCTGTTGCAGACCATACTATTTCTACTAGTCATAACATCAAATGGGACCTTTTTGAAATCCTCGCTACTGGAAAGTCTGACTTGCAGTGTAAAATTAAAGAATCGCTATTCATCAGGGACTTAAAACCTTCTTTTCATGAAAACATTGGTAGTGAGAAGCTTTTTCTTTATTAATTTCTTCCGGAAGTATCAACTACCGGAAGTTACGATTTTGTTATAATACTTTGTAACTAGTCACGCTGAAGTTAACTAAAGCTCGGAGAAATGTTCGACTTCCTACAACCCCATATACATAATTTACCTAAAATTAACAAATAATTAATAATTTAAGATATCGTTTCTTTTTGGAATACCCAGTATAATTTGGTCTAGGAAATCTTGGCCTTGAATTCTAGTTTTTTTCTTGTATCCGAGAGCTCAAAAGAATAGAAGTTGACTCAAAGATATGGTCGATTTTCACAATGCAGCTGAGGCTTTTGTATGATATAAGCAGTTTGGCACGTAGACAAAAAGTAGGTAAGGTGTATAGGTGGTTACACATGAATTACGTCATGGCTGCCATGTTGAATTACACCATGCCAACAAAAGATCTTTAACCAGCTTCTTTTGTTTTCCATCCAAGAACTGTACATTATGCCATTGTTAAAATTGTCTCTAGAGGATGGTTGTAAACAACCTATTTTCTCTAAAAGAGGAATTACACGGAACAATCAAAACTCCACAACTCTATCACCAAACTCTGTTCGTATGATTTTTTTACCAAACTGTTTTGGGTTCTCTAGTTCTTTCGGGACAACCTGATCCATAACCTCTAACATCTCTTTGAGTTCATCAGCTATCTTGCAGTCCAGAGTCAGAAAAGAGGTTGCAATTCCAAAGTGACCCATCCGGCCTGTTCGGCCGCATCGATGAACATAGTCTTCTATACTTTCAGGCAAATCATAGTTTACAACATGCGTTACTTCTGGAAAGTCAAGACCTCGTGAACCGACGTCAGTAGCCACCAAGACATCAACTTTGCCATCACGAAATGCGCTAACAAGCTTAAAGCGATAATCTTGTGATTTTTCTGAATGGAGACCAGATGCATGGAACTGTTCATCCTTGAGTAACCCGGCGACATAGTCCACATTCTGAATGGACAACGTAAAAACAATTACAGGCGGAAATGGAGTGCTTCGCAGGACTTGGAGCAGTTTTGCGGGTTTTTCGCAATGATACAAAACATGACATTTTTGTTGTATAGTTGGGGAAATCAGACCAGCTGGTCCTACTTGAATTGTTATGAGATTGAGCACTGCCGATCTTGCCAGTCTTTCTAAAGAGAGAGCCCATGCAGTAAACCACAACTTTCTTTCTACTATTCGACCATCCCGATTGTATGAAGTCCATTACCAAAATTTTGAGCTAAGAGACTTATTGTTGCAACTGGCTTGTGACTCTGAAAGAACCTCGCAGGTCCACTTTCAATAGAGATCGAACGTACTTTACTCATCCATGATTATTACTAGTTTACGAGTTAAATCTAAAACTAGCCAATTTGACCAGCTCTGGTTACCAGGCTTCTGTACGAACGGACAGTATACACGTGTCTGTTCTTGTAAGTAATTGGACGAAAGTATCTGTAATCAATGCGGCCAACCCCAACAACGTAGACTTTGACCCCGAGTTTTGCGAACTGCCAGCGATGACGCCTCATGATGTGACAAGATCGCCCAGTTTGCCTTCCATTCACGATCACAACGAGAATATTCTGAACAAAGGAGTATTTGTATCTTTTCTTAAAGAAATAACGCAGTGTAGCGTTCATTCCCAGGTCAACACGTTGTCCGTTCTGGTTTGGATATCGAATGCAATCCAGTACTTTTAGCAACAAACCAAAAGAGCCGCATTTATTAAAACGAATGTGCAGTTGTGGTCGGCTTCCATAAGTCGCGACGCCGATGTGTGAGTTGTGCTTGGCGATCGTGAAGCGTCGAGCGATTGACTTGATGAAGGCCTTTTCGAGATGGAAGTTTGGTCGACCAACGTAGTGCGAGTTGTCGATCAAGAAGCCGATGTCAGCAGTAACTGGAATATGAGAGACGCCTGTAATGAAAAACAACGATGGCAAATTCCGTGATCACAATACATAATCAGCGTTACTAATTATAGTGACCATATTTCTTGTGAAAGAAATGTACATGTTTGAGGTGCGGGCTGTAGACGACCTTGCATTTATCTTGACAATTTAATTAACGTGCCACTGTGACCTGAAAAAAATAATTGTTACTGCTCTTTGGATTTCAAAATTATGTTAATTAAACACACAGGGGCACTTAAAGCAATTGTCACATTATAGACACCTGAAAAATGCAGGCACCTTCAGCAGGATTCGAACCCATGACCTCGGCGATCCTGGTGCTATTTTCTGCCAACTAAGCTATAGAGTCACACAGTTGATAGCAGCTCAATTTGTTGATGTA
>NW_027179761.1:65000-67500 GCF_036669935.1 Montipora foliosa
GGGTGAAACCAATTGTAAAAAACTTGATCAGAATCCGAGCAAGTAATGGGAAAACAGTTTAATATCCTAGATCTTCGAAAGCTGAAAAGTAACAAGGTAAATGACGGGGCCACCTTTCCGAAGATTTTACCTTGTGGTTAAACTCATGGTACTACGGCCTACCTGAGGTTGGTAAGCAGGGTTATCCTTTTCGCCCGATCGTATCTTTGGTGAACACCCGTTGCCAAGCGGCTAGTATTCTATCCACGTATTCATTTCAGTCATTGACTCCAGATACCGTAAATTTCAGTCAGCTGTCCTGTAGCCTTTTCCTATCGCTAATTTCGGAGGGTCGCTACCTTTGGCAGCTAAAACGTGTACCACACATGGGCTGTTTGAAGTTTCGGTAGTAAAATCGCCACAAATGTGAAAACTTACACACTTTTTATTTGGAGAAATTTTTCAGACAACGATTTTGTATATAAATACTAATCAGATTTTGGCACAATTCACTCGACTGTCACTGCTCTACTTCAGGCTACAGACTCTTGGGCGTATAACATTGACCGAGGAAAAGTTAATGCAGTCGTCTTCGTGGACCTAAAGAAGGCCTTTGATACGGTCAATCACGAAATCCTTTTATCTAAATTAAGCAATTGTGGCAATGCGATAACGCGCACTCTTGGTTTGAGTCATACTTGGACAACCGCATGCAGAGATGCTCAGTTAAGCCTGGTTTTCACTAGCGACTCAAGTACGTTCAAGCACATGGATAAGTAGCTTATGGTAGTGAAAACGAACATTGAAATAAGCATCAAATTCAACCACGGCGTCCGCCATTTTGTTCAAATGCTCAAACGTGGGGAATCTGGAACGAATGTTATAATTGGCCAGACGTAGCAAATTTCCTTGTGCTTATGCTGCGTTTCGTTTTCACACGACGCAAGCGCAAACACAAGGAAATGGAAATATTTTGATCCGTGTGCTTGCGCATGCGCCTTTGCTTTGCTTGCGTCAACCCCGTTTTCACGATGAAATAAGCGCTCTTAGTAAATTTTCAGCTCCGACTATTGCATTTCTAGCTTTTTGATTGGCTAAAAAACTCCGACTATGAGCCAATAGTCGAAGTTTTACGTCATATGGAACATAGTGCGCCAAGATGCTCTTTCCGGACGCTTTGTAAAATTGTGGAAATAAAAATCGGCGGCAAAACCCGGTTTGAGAATTTACCAAAACAATTATTCCATTCGCCCTTGTTGGATATGAAGTGATTATAACCAACTCGCGCTACGCGCTCGTTGGATTATTCATATCCAACTCGGGCTCATGGAATAATTGTTATTTATCCTTGCGCTATCGCTAGTGAAAACCAGGCTTTAATGGGTCGCTCTCTAGGAGCTGCTAATAATAATAATAATAATAATAATAATAATAATAATAATAATAATAATAATAATAATAATAATAATAATAATAATAAAATGATTTTAGTATATACTAAAACAGGGGATAGCGTTGAACTCGCGCGATGATTGGCTACTCAAACTCCGGATATCCTTTGCTATTCACCTCCGAGCAATTCGCGCGGAATTTTGGTCCGAAAATGCTGTAATCTTTGCAGTAATAAATGAGTTAAAATCATCTTTTTGTGCAATATTATCTCACTGGTTGAGTATATACTAAAACAACTATTCACCTCAGTGCCGGTGGCTAGTGATGGATATTTACCTCGCCGCTTCGCGGCTCGGTAAATATCCACCGCTAGCCACCTCCACTTCGGTGAATAGTTGTTAACTACTGGCTACAAAGATTACAGCAGTTGCTGTTGTTGGTTAAAATGTCTGCAAGATTCAATTTTCTTATTTTTGTTATAAAAACGGGTAGACTGGGGGAATCTCTTTGAGTTACGGTACCTTTTGACCATAAGAATGGCCCAAGATATCTAACAGAGTGCTTGCCGTAGCGTGTAGCTCTAAAACGTGGTAATACGAAGTCACTATTCCTCAGCGAGTGTGTAGCACCTTTTCGGACAAATAGATCGGAAACACAATCAGGTACGAGACAATGTTTGACTTTGTACATAAGTGCTGTGATATTTTGAAGCCGTCTGTTATATATCAAGAAGATATATCAGCACGTCGTAGAAGTTCTTCATATGTGTCGGAGTGGGATTTATATATCACCCTTAGGGCTCTTTGCTGTATTCGTTCTAGCTTCCTTTTGTCGGATGACTCGCAAAAATGCCAAGTTAAGTGACATTAAGTTATATAGGGTAGTATAAAAGATTCATACAGTAGTAGCTGAGCCTTACGGGCTATTAAGTTTCGAAGACGACAGAGTACTCCGACTTTCTGGCTTGCCTTAGTACATACTAATGCTCAGTGAAGTTGAGATTATCGTCCATGTGAATTCCTAATAGTTTGATTAGTTCCGTGTTCGCAATGTCCAGATTGTTTATATTCAGCATCCTGTCACTCTTGTCCTTATCGAGTTTCCATGGATTAATGTTTAGAGACTGAAA
>NW_027179761.1:82500-85000 GCF_036669935.1 Montipora foliosa
TCTACATCTGAACGACAAACTTTTCTTTGGCTTATTTTCGGTAATTGTCACGATCGGCGCTTCTCTTAAACTGTCTACCTCAATTAAGTTCAGCGATTCATCGCTTCATTTTAAGAAGGCAACAAAGACGTCGACTTCAGTTACGCTTTCTCTAGTCCTTGCAACTCTCCAATTTATAATTTAGACGTCGACCGACTTGCTGCTGTCCAGAAAAGACGTGCTTGGGTACTTCCACGTCCGCAGTTGTTTACACAGTTCATCACAGCATGTATTTTCCTCGCGTTCGGCAATCTTGTGATTGGTTGAGCCGCTTTGGGGTTTTGTTAACCATAAGACTTACATCTGGAACTGTCATGGGCAATTCTTTTGTTCTTTTTGACGTATCCATGGAAATTTCCCACAGGAAATTTTCCTTTGGGCAGATCGGTTACACATAAAAAATTGCTTCCCCGTGGGAAAAAGCCACTTACCCAAGGGCAAAATGGCTAGTGTAACCGCAGCTAATATGATTAGTTTATTTCCCAAAATGAGCGTTCCTGATTGGGTATTACATTGCGTGACAAATTAACAACAATCCGAGGGATGCCACCTTGCGAGGGTTGGGCATCAGAAAATAAGGGGTCGAGGGGTGGGAGAGGGGTACTGACGTCACAATATTAGAATGACCTACCTTACATTCACTTTTTTAAAAACGTTATTTTTTATGGATTCTTAATAATAATAATAATAATAATAATAATAGTAATCCACAATACAAAGATAAGTGATCACATTTAGTGTAGCTTTATACCGCAATTAAAAATATATTTACATGCTGTCTTTATGCTCAATGTTCTTTAAGAATCTTAGAATCTTCAGCAAAAAATATACCAACTCTTATTATTATAAACTGATAAAATAAAGGAGAAAAAATTATGAATATATAATATTATAAAATGTTAAAGTGCTTTTTGCTATAAACTCAGTGTCAAATTTGCAGAAGGATAACGCTATTTACAGAAGGATAAACTATCTACATGCGACCGATACTTCTAGTTTTAGATCAGTCTCTTGTATATTTGGAGTAGTTCTCCTCCTAGAACGCGAGCCTCGCAGGCAAACCAATGCAGACCTCAAAATGGCAAATGAGGCTCGAGTCGTAATCCATGCGATAGTGGAAGCGTAGCTCTCCTGTTTCTTCACTGTCAGTAGCTCAGGGAGACGGCTGTGGTAACGTTGACATTCATCAGACATGCCTCCAGTAAAAACCAATAGTGAGAATGTGCCCCGTTCTGCCTCAAGAACTCTAGACGAGTAAAGGAGCTTTTCACCATTCTCGGGTAGCTTGTAAATCTGCTCCGGGTGAGATTCTTGTATGAGTCTGCGTTAGGGTGCTAGGGTCTCACCCAGAAGCCCCGCGCACGGATATCCGGATATCAGGGGCCTTGTTGGCGATCCTCGGCATCACTTCCGCCGTAACTTCTCGTAGAACCGGCTCCATCTCAACGTCAGTACACACCACTTGCAGAATTTCAGTCTCGAGATCTCGAATTTCGTTGTACCGCTGTATAATACATCCTCCACGGATACAAATCAAAGCATGGTCAGAGTCAAACAAGTCCCCGCAGAGGCACACCGTTGGGATGTTATTGAATTCCCAACCATATCTCAACTTAATTACGTCCCTAAACTCCCTATTGTTAAAAGTGAATGAAAGATATATATGAAATACATCATATATTGCACTGCGGGTATGAAATCAAATGAAACCATGTTGTCTCGCAGTGATGAGCGCAAATTTCTATTGCGTCGAGAAGCCTGAAAATTTTTCAGGACTTCAACGGGATTTGAACCCGCGACCTCGCGATACCGGTGCGATGCTCTAACCAACTGTGAACTTCTGAGTTCACAACTTCCCGTGATAAGTAATTATGAGTGAAAGATATATATGATGTATTTCATATTTATCGGCCACCTGATTCATCTTATTCAAGTTTTTTTCAAGATTTTTCAACAATTTATACTTTAATTTCTTTTTTAATTATTACGTAACTTCTTTTTTATTAATTTGTGTTTTTTTAATCATATAGTAGATATTGTAAAGCGCTATGAAGAAGTACTCGACTATAGCGCTATATAAATGCTTATTATTATTATTATTATTATTATTGTTATTATTATTATTACTCGTCGCTTTTAACATTGCAGATATTTATTTTTCATCGCCTGTCTTGTTTATACAATGACTTTCCATTCTTGAGCTCCATAAGGGTATATTTTGTTTAGAGATACACTAAAACGCCATTCGCGTTACAATGACTTTCGACGCAGGTTAATTAAATGTCCTCTAGTGTACACCAGAGTCTATGCATCACCCCAACCTTCTCAAACCTAACAAAATACGCACAGAAGACTCCATGCACAAGTAAGTGTAACGACAAGCCATGCTTACGAACAATCCCCCACTGGAGATGTTTACAATAAGTAAAGATCTCGTGGTAAAGCATGGGGCCTAAGACCG
>NW_027179761.1:90000-95000 GCF_036669935.1 Montipora foliosa
TCACCATCACAAAGTTTTCCGAATAAAGTTTAATTCTTTATTATATAAAACAAATAGATTCCATGTTGCCGTGCGTCTGTTCAGTAATAGATCACAGAAGACGTCAAAATGTGGTAAGAACTTCAGTGACACACTCGGCTATCGCCTCGTGTGCCACTTTTTTGTTCTTACCACATTTTGCATTGACGATCTGTGATCTATTACTGAACAGACGCAGGCAGCATGGAATCTATTGGTTAATTAGCCTGCTTGCAAGCGGTTGATGTACTTTTCTTTAGAGAGGGTGTGAAAACGTAGCCTTTTCGCATCTCTCTAAAGAAAGTATGCGTTATCGCAGGTTATTGTCGCAACGAAACACGTATCAGACGCCATATTGGAAGAGCAGGGGACAGGTCTGGGCCGGGTGACAAAACGACGGGTTGTGGAGAGAGAAGAACGGAGAGAAAAACCGCCTGCCCGAACATCAGCCTTTTCTCGGTAGCTGCGTCTATCAGCGGACGCGGCTTTCTAATTGGTTGGCTCAAATGGTTTAAATCTCTCCGCTCTTCTTACTTCCCACCCCGTCGTTTTGTCACCCGGCCAAAACCTATCCCACGCTCTTCTAAATATGGCGTCTGATACGTGTTTCGTGGCGACAACAACATCTACCGCCCGCAAGCTAGCTATTTAGACATGGTCATTCATTCATTTAATTAGTTATTGTTATTAATTAATTAATTAATTAATTAATTAACACGAAATCACGCACTTGGGCCAATATATTGCTTTTTTTTAGTGAATGCGCCTCGTAACTTGAACAAGCAGTGTTCAATGCTCTGGTGGTTAAATGGCAAAAACCTTTTTAAGAAACGCAAAATGAGTTGCTTAACCAACTGCGACAATAATAATAATAATAATAATAATAATAATAATAATAATAATAATAATTATAATACTCATAATAATAATAATAATAATAATAATAAATTTTATTTAAGTGTCAACTGTATTTAGCACTAGGTTACAAATTGGGGACACTTGACAAAAATCAAACCAAATTTTTGTGTCAGGAGGCAGATGGCAAAAATACGATTTTCGCTAAACATTTTGGGTAGAAGCAAAAAACTTAACTTAAAATTTTTGTTTTTTAACCCTGATTAACAATATTGCTGTTTCCACCACGAAATCTTCGGACTTCTGTGACAACATGTGGTTTTCTTCCACGCTTTGATCTCACAACATGGAAACGAGGCTGAACTTGGAAGACTCACAAAAGCTAAGAAAGAGACCACCAAAATCCAGGAAATTAGCAAAAACTATTGCACTTAAGTGATCGGCACCGTATTGACATCGAAATTCATACAAAAATAATGGGTCACGTGTCCCGTATGCGCTTGTCACGCGCCAAAAGCTGACAAATATCGAAGAAAGGACACAATTTTTATTAGGCTTTATGAAAAAGTTTGATTTACATTGTCGTTCTTATTTCACTATTGTCATCTAGAATACTAATATTTCTGAAGTCTGAACAAACAGAACGTTTTCCCCCCTGGTGCAACATGGAACCGAGGCTAAATCACGACAATGTCAAAATAAAGAAACAGCTGACAGATTTGAAGATTTATAACACGTCGTTCAGCTTCTCGGCTGTTGGAAATCACTGCCCAAATAAATAAGATGAGGCAATTTGTGTGAAAATAATAAACTTTTGTTTCCGGCGCGTAGCAATGTTTACTATACTTCTATCTCGTTTTAGTGGTATAAAGTGGTTTACTCCTTCTTAGTGAGCCCTGGACCAACTTCGCTAAACTTCACCCTCGTTTGTTGAGTGTTCCTAGTGTTTCCGTAGTGTTTCTTCTTGCTACTGAGATGTTAGTTATCAACTTCGTCAAACTTGTCTGTTTGCGAAGTGCTTACAGTATTTCTGCAAAAGTCTTCACATTTGCATGCCTTAGAGCACTGAAGGGCTAAGCGAACGCAAGTACATCTTCGGTTTGCACAACAGTTGCCTCCACGTGTACAACCGCAAAATGCCAATTCCAAACATGCTGCAGATATTACCTCCTGCGTCATAAGCTTGGGCTTTAAAACTCCTTCTTCGTCGTAGAACCATCCATTGCCGTCTGGATTACGAAGTGGAGGACACGGTTGAAGGGCCGTCTTCCATATCAGGACCTGGTGGTTGACTCGTCGTAAGTGGAGTTGCAAAGCATCTTGCGTCGGAGGAAGGGAATCAAGGATCTTTCGTGTCTTTCGAAATCCTGTTGCCCTCTCCTTATTGACATGGACTTCTTCTGTGCCTTTATTGTAGAGTTGGCAGACAAATGCCTCAGCATCTGCAAGTACATTAGCATTAGGATGGCTTCTTTCGCCAAGGTGCTCAAGCAGCTTCACTGAAGGACCGTCGAAAGCTTTCCATGCTTTTTGTTTACTTATAACGACAAACTGGCTCGTAATATCGCATCCAGTTAAGGCATGAAATGCTAGCAGAGACTTGTGATCTTGTAAACTGGTATGTAACACGTTCTTCTAGAAGTTCCAGAAAACAGCGATATGTTTTGACAAAGATTTTCCCTGTGTGCCAAAAGGAGGACAAGAACATCTGTGTCACGACACAAAACGTTAACCTGGCTGTAGCCTCTAACTGTGGCATCTCTGGCATGGAGAATAATTCTTGTATCTGCCTCTTCATGGTTAGAAGCCAGTCCTCCAAAGTCTTCCCTTGACTTATCAGATGACCATACCTTCAGTATGTCACTGAATCCACCACTAAGAACTAGCTCACGACGAGGATATGCAATGTAACTTTCTGACATTTTCGTACACAAAAAATGGGAAAGAGACTGGCCTTGCTGTCCTCTAAGACAATAAACCTACCCCAGTCGCCAATCCTCTGTTCCTGGCTCTCCGCATTCCTCCTGATGCCTTTGCTCTTCCCTCCTTTGCGCTTTCTTCTTGTTCCTCCTTTGATAGAATTTGGGAGATAGCGATCAAATATTACGTCTAGTCAAGTACAGTTTTCAGAGAAGTGGGAAGTAACATACGGACTGAACTTGTCACTCCACTCTCCAAACGTCTTTGCACCAGAGGCATTGGCCAGAGATTGAACAGCCGCCATCCCATCGATAATAGTACATGTCTCACTCTGGTTGACAGGGCGCTGGCTCTGAGAAACATTCTGTTGAAATATCTTGCTCAAATCTGACTTCCCTGATGCTTCCCTAAGACTTTCTTTGGGGGTGGCAATTGAAAGCGGGACAGGAGAAAGTTCTCTTTGCAACAGTTCGTCTACATCGACGTTACGACCAGATTCTAAGGCTACCACGACACGTCTCAAGAGATCTCGGTTTGCCTTTAGCGTAACCGTCTTGTTGTTATCCAAAGAAACTGGTACACAGTACAAGGTCTCAAATGTCTTGAGCTTCTGTTGTGACAGTCGTGAAACTTGACGTCTTTCTTTATGCACAAACTCTGTTACGATGGTCTTGCCAATTTTCTGATTTCTTCACTGGCAACATCCCCGGTTGTGACTAAGACTAAGTTTTCCGCTTGTCGAAAGACCTCATACTTCGTAAAGCATGACACCAGCTTAAGAACATCCTCTTCATCTCGCCGCGTTCTTGCCTTTCCCAGCTCTCTATGACTGTCACTCTCCTTCCCACCGTCGTTAAACATGGTTTTCGTGTCCTCCGACAACTTGGCTCTCCCGTTGTAAGTTAAACACCAACGATCTCTTGCAGAATCTGTTCGAGTGATTCCAACAAGCCCTCCTGCCACCTTACCGGAGCGATTCACATGCTCTAGCGCTTGAACATCGGGAATCTAGTTGAACGAGTTTTCCGTCTCCTTTGTCACAAAATCCCCACACAGGAATGCCTCGTAAACCTCTGGCGCTGTCTTGGGCAGCAACTTCATGTCAGCTAGAAACACAACACCCCATCTAGTGTATTTGACGTGGTCAAATACAGCAAACCAGGGAAGCATCTCAGAAAACGAGGACAGGTACAGATCCCATTCTCCTTCTCGGATTGCCCGAGTAAACCTCAGAAGAATAGACACTAAGTGCATGTATTGCCTCCAGTAGCAGAATGTTGGATAATCCTTGCACTGCATCAAATTCTTTGATGACCTCTGCAACCTGTAATAATAATGATAGAAATTAATAATGATGATTCGCGTAACAGATTAAAAATATATGAAATATTCTATAATGTTAACTTGCCTGTCTAGCTTGGTTGATAAGATGACTGTACGCTGTCGTGGCTATCGCAGGGTTGTCCTCACCAGGTGTGAACTCAGTGGCCAGCTTTGCTGAAAGATCTTCTAGTGCTTTATCAACATCTTCTCAATTTTCCTGTGTCCATTTTATCAAGAGAGGCCAGAGAACCCCCCATAGAGCCTCGCAGCTTAGCTTGTGTGCTCGTAATACACGGTTCCACAGTTTCCTTTCAATATGTTTCCAGCAATAGTTTCGCCGAAAACGTCGCTCTCCGCCCAAATATCGGACATTCCTGATGACTCCAAGTACTTCCCGATGACTTTGGTAAACGTCATCTGAGTGTGGAAACCTCCAAGTACGATTATGAGATTCTTGAACTCTTCCGTCTTTTCCCATTGTAGCATCTTGGCCTTGTTGTATAAACCTTCATCCATAGTAACAACGGTATATTTGCCATTCCAAACTCTTTTCATTGCCTGACATCTCAGTATGACTGTCCACAAAGTCTCAAACTCGTGCGCAGGGGCATTGACAATAGGCAATGGGCCAATGATTGTGACCTGTGATTTATCAGTAGACAAGAGCTGGTTTAAGTCAGATCAACCAGGTATTTTCTGAAGCTCAGGTTGCTGTTGAACTAGTCTGCTTAGAATCCATGCAAGTTCCTTCTTATATGACTCCTCTATTTTGCTCATGTCGGGCTCGTACCATTCTTCAATAACGATCCCCTCCATTTCTGGTTCTGGTTTCCTGTTCTCTAGAGAAATCTCACTAAGCTCATGTGGCTCCAATGGTACTTGTA
>NW_027179761.1:100000-105000 GCF_036669935.1 Montipora foliosa
AGTTCTTAGCGAGTGTTATGGCACGTTTACAGCCCGGTCTTATGACAAATAATATACACCTATTGTATGGTCCCAAGGGAAACAGTTTTGTTTTCCCGAGAATCCTGATGTTTCCCGAGAGGAAGTCGAGGGAAACATCCGGACTCGGGGGAAAACAAACCTAACTAGTTTCCCGAGGGACCAGACATTAAGTGCTTTGTTGTATATTTAGACTTTTCCGTCAACAATCGCAGCAAAACATCCGGAGCGGGCAACAACTGTGGAATTGTATCCCGATCGGGATACATTTGAATTTGATCAGGGGCACGCGACCATGAATTAACCAATCACAGTGCTCGTTTTGTTGAGTAAAAGGCTTGGTATATAACAATGTTAATTGTATATTCAAAGCCGGTTGACACTATATGATTATCGTAATACCAGTCCCGAGGATGACTTTAAATAGGCCAGTTTCGTATTCTCACGGTTAGACTAGATCTAGCATAAAATAGAGGCTAATGCGTGGGAAATAATTTGCATTTGAAAAGATTCCCCCGCATTAGCCTCCACTTCATGCTCAATCCGACCCAACCTGCCTATTCCACGCCTTGAAAACAACCATAGGTCATCTGACGCCATAACCACTTGTAAAAATGATTCATACGTGTATCACACTTCTTTCGTCGTTCGGTTGAACGTACTCTAACCCTCACCATGCTCCTCGCGGTCTGTGGAAGTGTCCTGTTTGCTGACCGCTCGGAGTGCGTGCACAATCGTGCCCCCACCCTTTTTTTTCTCCATTGGTGTCACCCCATGCGGTGGTTTGTAATACTTTAATTCTTATTTGTTTGCAGACATTTCCAAGTTAGAGTACTGACCCCTAACTGGCTTTTAAAGTGAGTATATGAATTATGTAAACGTTGATAGTACGTAAACATTAAAAGCATGAAATTGTGTTTTATTCGTTGTTAGAGCTTACAAATGACTTATGGTTGATAAAATGGGCCGTCCTAAATTTGCAGTCAAAGGACGTAAGTGTTCCTCCTACAATTGAATATACCGGCGTACGTTTATTTTTCTGCGCGCACTTTTTTTAATCCAAGTTTGTATTCACCTCATTAGTTAGTGAGATGGCACTTCTGTTTATTACCATTGTCCACGTGATCAGGGATGGATTTATAAAGCTTTCTCAAAATCATTAATAATTCACCAACCAAGTCGACCAATTACAGGATGTATACCACCACATCACGTGGATGTGTTTTCATACGTGGCCCAATAGAAAAGTAGATGAAACCTTTTAGAGATTTAGATACGATATCCAAATCTCTTTTAATTTTTCTCTGCCGTCTCTAGCTAGAAAAACAAAACGAAACAATAGTCGGCCACTCGTTCGAGAATTGAGCTATACCAAGGACTTGTGCTTCGTGTTTTGAAATTCAAAGCAGTAAGTACTGTGCCTTCGGCGTCATGCTTTCATCTGTTTCTTAGTGTTTGGAACCTCGGATGAAACATTCCCACTCGTTATTGATATGTTACTTCTAATACGATCCAACTTGATCAGCATCCTCGTAGATGATGGTGCGTGTTGAACTTATAGACATCCTTTAGCCAAATATTGACACGGTTGCTTTTACCTCTCCATCTGTCTGTCATAGGAAAAGACAACGTTCTTCCATCATTCGTCTACAGTCGTTGTCATGTGCACTAACCAAATAAATCCAAATCTGCAGGTCCTCAGGAGGTGAAAAAACTATCAGGTCGCAAAAAGAATATTCAATATAGTTTCCTCTGTGCTAAATCCACGAACAGGAAATGGCACACTTCTGGACAGATAAACAACATGCTGTTTTCAAAGAACTATCACAATGCAAAGCATCTATGACGGCAACCCGGTATTAGGCTCGTTCCTCTTCTTTGCTTGGTCGTAGATCAAATTACAACTTTAAGGAGCCTCTAATACTGAGTTCACACTAGGCCGAAACATGATTAGTCTGATCACGAATGAAACATGTTTCGTTATGAAAAGTGTTCACATCAGACAGTGCAAGGCGCGAATCATGGTTGAAACATGATTATTCTGAGCATGATTGAAATAACCTCGCGAAGTAGTTTCAATCATGATCAGACCAAACACGTTCAAAATGGCGGATTCTTGCGAGAGGAGGTAAGTGCCCAAAAGAACCAAAATTGGGGCTGTTAGGAGGCTTAAATATCTAGTTGCAATATGGGCCGAGGAAGAAATATAACGGCAATTATCGGCGGTTGTTGCGGATGAGCTTGTGGAAAACGGAATATCTTGTAACAAAGAAAGCGCAAATACCGTCTCCTCGTTAAACGCTGCATAGCCCCCCTCCTCCGAGGGGCCAGAAAATTAATACTAAACCAAAGAATGAATGAAACTGTTACAGAAGTTTCCAGCTCCATTCTACAGCTGAAATGTAGAAAAACTATGCGAGTACTATGAAACAGCATAAGTTATACAACCATGCACGAAACGTGTTTCAAAACGACATCTGATGTGAACAAGGCAATAAAAAACATGTTTCGGCGAAACATGTTTACTCTATTCATGTTCCGTCTTTAATTTGAACACAGCTTAAGACAGTGACTTTGAAGGAGAGAGTATAGCGAACCAAAACATTAATGTTTGACTAGTGCAGAGAATTGTTAAGCAGAGAGGGCAGTGCATCGAGCAGTGTAGAAATATCTCGGAATCGAAAGCTCCTTTTTAATTTTTGTTTGTTCGTTTTATTTAACGAGAGCTTTAATTTCCTTTCAGGATCACTGTGAATCGGTTGCGATCTTAAAGATCAAAGAAAGCATGCAAGAAGAAGCAAGAAGATTTGAAAATGTCGATGGAACGACGGACCATCAAGGAGAGTTTTTCATGCAATAACAGCAAGAGAACTTTCACCTTTGTATATTTGCCAACCACTACCCAAAGATTTGTAGAAAACAACTGTACTTGATTGATCTACGGAGTTTGCATTGGGAGAACAACCCCGCTATCGCTAAACGCCTTCTTCTCTTGTGCCAGGGAAGACCAGTCCAAAGTAGATGTCTCTAAATTAAGGTTATATTATATAGAAAGGGAAATATGTTTGTATAGTCCACCGCTTACGTTGTGGCTTTTAATTAATAATATACGGACAGTTGTTGAGTGTTTGTGTAGAATAATAGACGAGTTCTTTGGGACAAGCGTGCTTAAAAGCTTGTTGACCCAAATTTCTTTCTTGACCTCAAACGCGTTAAACACGTGACCAACACATGATGGGCTCGTTACGCCTTGGTGACGATTCTTTCTATTTATCCATCGCGTGCTGTATTGTTGTCAACGCTTAGTGAATTCTAGTTCCTTCTTAGTGGTTCGGGTCAAAGTCACGCAACGCTCCCTGGGTAAAAAACGTTGTTTGCGCGACTGCTGCCCGAGTGGCTCCGAAGGAGACTAAGTAACATGTTCCAAATGAAGGAGAAACTTTTTGCAAATGGTTGCTTCGCCTTGTCAAGAAATGTTCAAAACCG
Organism: Montipora foliosa; assembly: GCF_036669935.1. Lineage (NCBI taxonomy): Eukaryota > Metazoa > Cnidaria > Anthozoa > Scleractinia > Acroporidae > Montipora > Montipora foliosa. Next base: position 103,505 of record NW_027179761.1, read on the forward strand.
GAATCTTTTGTGAGACTGTGACGTGTACCTTGGTACTCTGTAAAACTTGAGCGCAAGCAGGTGGTCGATGCGTTGGCGCCCAGCGGACCTAGTGATTGGTAAGCTTCTGATTTACACTGAAAAATCGATGAGCTGTTTGGAATGACAACTTAAGCTCACCCCCAAGTTTTCCGCAAGGTTTATATTTTGCTTCGTCTTTTAACGTGAAGACGGCTAGTTATCCCATTTGCACGTTTAGCTCCAATATGCATCAAGTCCCCTTATTTCACGCATATTAGGGAAACAGTCCTTACTGAAAGGTGTCCGCACGTAACAAGAGCGAATCAGTGATTGCCATGATACGAGATGTAGCTATGTAAAGAGCGCGGGAAAACACTGCGCGCGAGTTAGGTGTTTTTGGTCTGCTTAGTTTAATTAAACGGTGACTCCAGATCGTTGGCCAGTCAAGAACCACAGTCTTGATTCTATGATGCGCTAGTTTGTGATTGGTGTTGTAGCGTGAAAGGACTGCTATGGAACAAGGCGGGCTTTGCGTGCTGGGAGGATTAATTCTATCAAACGTACGGGACCTATATTGTAACGTTCGCCAACCAACAAATCTTTCGACTCGTTTGGGAAAGTAGTAAATTAAACATTTTTTGTTTCTGAATGAAATATCGGGGGGGGGGGGGGGGAGGGCGGGTCTTGGGTCTGCAAAACGTTAATATGATTGATGTGATAAAAATTGTAAGATTATTTGAAAGAACTAATTTTTAAAAGCAAAACAACTATGCCTTGGGGAAAAGTTGTGTACATTACGGATAATGAGACACTGATAGTATTTAGCTCGTGAAGGAAGGTGCAATGCTTAATCCACCTCTGTCTGTGTGAAATAACTTGAGCAAATTATGCAAACAACTTGGAGGAGAATTTGAGATTTTCGGATACAACTTCCAACCATTTTGTTTTTGTTTTTGCGGGTTAGATAAAATCGCTCATCTGTGCCGTGAATAGCAAGATGAAACTGTATAAAGACCTTCTACAATATATAATTCAACTGTCCAGTATATCAATGCACTTTGAGATCATGTTGATTAAAGAAATTGTCAATGAATCCTACTGGTAAGATTCGCCCTCAATCTGTAATTTCTGCTGTCCTGTCATGATTCGGGTGGGCTGGGAGCATGGTGACTTGTTTGGCGTTTGTGGTGCGTAATCCGAATTTTTGTATCAGTTCTAGGAAAGGGGCAAAAGTAGAGATAATGATTGATGCTAGCCCGCATACAATTGTTAGCTATTGTTTAGCTATTCTTTATGTGCTGATTTTCTGCGAACATAGCGTTTTTTCCAAAAGTAATGTTTGACCTAAAGTTCTCAGCAACGTCAACGGTAACTCAGCTGAAATGACTCACAGGCCATTGTGAACAACAAGAAAACAAAGAAATGTGTTTTAATAAGTAATGTTTTACGGGGAGGTCTTGGTTTTCCGGGTCTTAAGCTTCGATCTTCGTTTTCCA
>NW_027179761.1:110000-112500 GCF_036669935.1 Montipora foliosa
TTAGCTGAATAAGAAGCGCTCATATATAACAGGGATTGAGAGTGCCGAGTGGCTTTTGTTCCAAAGATGCGTTGCTGGCGGTGTCGGGGGAGGGGAAGGGCAGGAAGAAGGCGTGGATTTTTCAGTCCTCCCCTTCCCCTCCCCCGACAAAGCCTCCTACACAAGCTCTGTGGGTTTCTGTGTTTCCTTAGTGTACAAAAAGGCCGCAACTGTCATGTTATTAATTCGCTCAACTAAAACGACTGTGCCACTTAGAGAAGTTATCAGTACCACCGCGTGTAGATTCTTTTGCTCTCCTTTCATCGTGCGAATAACTATTCATCTCAGTTTCTGCTCCCATTTGATTGTTTTCCCTCTGTAACGAGTTGAAGGCGGCTTTGTGATCCACCTACGTTTCAGACTTCCTCACTTAACACGTAGTGACTGAATATACGATGGGCAGGTGGTAGGAGAACGAAACTGATTGACATTACATTTCATCGCAGCTTTTAAAATTCCATTTTTAGCGCCTCTAGTCTGTCTAACTGTCATGATCAGCAAAAAATTAACAGATATTTCAAATTTGGACATATAGTTGAATCTTTTACATCAGGCTCCGCGTTTGAAGATAGTCTTAAAACTATACATTTCTTTTTTGCTTTTTGTCTAAGTATCTAAATTACAACGGTTGGCCGAGTGACATTCACCAAGTTACTTATGTATAAGTTACAAATTTATTTCAGCGCTGAGTGCTTAGGATAAAACGTGAGCAACTATTTAACCGTTTGCCATGTTAACCATGAGTCCTATCAACTTTCAGTGGAAAACAAAACCGAAATTGACATTGACAGAAAATTATTTCAGAACTTTCTTACCATTCTTTAACACGACATGAGCAGCTGGTAGCCAAGAGAAGCTAGTTTGTCTTTCCGTAAGGTTTAATCTTGCGATGGAGCTTTATCGCCACACTCATTGGTGTAAAGTTGTATTTTTCATCTCCTTGCTGCATTGTGTCTGGGGTGAGTCCGATTTCATGTTTAGTTAGTCATCATGATAAAATATGGAAGACTGTAAGCACGGAAGCTTGTAGGGGACATGCGATATGAGAGATGCGTCATGCGAATTCAAAAATGCGTGAGGAAAAATCCGATTTGCGGGTTAGAAAATGTGTGATAAGATATGGAAGATCCTAGTTTGAAAATCTGAGACGAGAAGTAGAAAATGTTAAATAGTAACGGATGTTAGAAACAGGGAACAAGTTAGAGGGAAATCGAGAGAGGGAAACTGGGGGAGTGGGGAGTCTTTAAAAAGGGAATCTCAAAGACGGGACTAAAATCTCTAAAAGGGAGAACTATCCGTGGTCTGATCATCTGCAAATCCTTTACAATATTAGCTTCCTCACAGCAAAACTTTCCGTAAGGTCCTGACCTGTACTGTGCAGCCAATTGAGTCACAATTATACCTTTCCAGCGGAGTTTTCTTTTGTTTGACATAATGCTACAAAACCGTTTCAAATGTCTTTTGACCTATCACACACATCTCAGTTGAACAACAATTTCCTCTCAGTAAAACGGCGACAAACAACCAAAGCTAGCTAGTTCTTTTGGGATTATTGGCAAAAGCCAAAGAAAACTTAAATTCATCCATACGATATTGACTCAACATCTGGCTGCCGAGCAAAATATTTCAGTGGTTTTCCTTCCATGTGGAACATTCTCTGGGAAAATTTGGCTTTGTATTTGGTTTTCCTACTTTTCGTTGTCCACTGCACATCCCTTTTGGTAATGGTATTTTTTTTCGTGCTACCGTAATATGTCCAAACCAGTATTACACAACTTACGATAACGAAATGACCTTAAAACTATTAAACCCAAGACACCAGGAAGCATCTTTGGACTTTATATATTGTCATCAATATTTAACTCTATTGAACACTAGTGCTTCCCGTTTTATCAAAATCCTTTGAAGGAGCTGTTAATAATCGTATTTTGAAATATATAGTAGCTACGAAGTATTGTTTTGTAAGCATTCGGTTTCCGCGAGGGTTATTCCACTTCTCATGCTATAAGCGAAAACAACTAGTCCAAATGAATTCTGCACGATCGCAACAAAGGACGCTCGATGATAGTCGGTCCGTTATACTTCGTTATCTATATTGATGATTTTTCTTGGGGAATTGCTTCAATAAAATGTTTTTTTTTCCTCTTTGCTTACGACCCCAATTTCTTCTTTAAGCATTCAGATCCAAGCGCCTCAATTGAAGAATTGACTGAATATTGAACTTGAAACTGTCTCGCACTGGTTTAGGTCTCTTAATATTGAGAAAACCAAACTCGTAGTTTTCAGACCTATCCGAGTGATTTAGTTCATGTAATTGAACAAGTTTAAAGTACAAAATTTCTAGGTGTTTTTTTTGATCAGGTTATTAATTTGAAGACTCATGTAGACTTTCAGACATAGTTTGATGTTAGACTGGTTTGAAGAAATTTGAATGTTGCTGAGAAAGTTAGAAATGGTTCAA